>NC_056735.1:1673409884-1673677384 GCF_019279795.1 Protopterus annectens | reverse complement strand
CAGAGCTGCTGCCTTTTATCAATCATGAGGCCTTATTCATGGCTACGTCTTCAGGCTTGGCCTGATGACATCCAGGCCAAATTTTTGGATGTGACTTTAGATAACAAAAGTCTTTCTGTAACTGCTGCCGTTGACATATTCAAGTCCCTCCAGGATAAGGGCAAAGTCTTTCAGGAGCTGAAACATATTTTTGTTTCTCCTGTTCCCAAGTTTCAGAGGAACTGTCCTTCCAAGTTTCCTTTGTTTGTAGGCAATCTCACCCTCCTTCTAATGGTAGGAAGGGTTCTAGGTGGGTTCTTCCATTTAAGGCTACTCAGACTCCTTTCTCCCAGATAACTTCTTTTCAGGACAACTTTGATTCTGTTTGATGCACAGAGAAAAAGCGTTCGAGGAGAAACAATAACTGTATAAACCAAGACCTTATACAAAAAGAAGAGTCCAAAGTAGAAATCTTCCTTTTATTCACAGCCACAAAATAAGTTGAGTGCTTTTGTCTGCCACACTAAAGGACTTGATCAAAATAGTTAACATCAAGTCACAAAGTGCTTTTATCCTTGAATTAATTAACATCATTTAAGTACTTAAATAATTCAGTTATCCATTAAAAGTGTTGATGAGCTTTTAAAACATTCAAGTAGTCGTTCTAAAAATCATATGCATTAGTTATTACCATTTTAAATGAAAATAATTATTAATATGAATACAAAACTAATGTATTTTATTCTAAAACTTTCTATAAAAACTTTTACAGTTCATAGTTTAGTTGCTCTTTCTTTAAGTATAGGTACAAGGGAAACATGGTTGTTCAGACCTGGAGGGTTGGTGGCATTTAACAAAATCTGCCATCTATACTCACTTCTATGTATGTTATTTGACCAGTCCCCCCTCTAATGTCTTTCTTAATAATTTCCAAGATACCAAAATGAAATCCTTGCCTAACCCCACAACAGAGTGTATGCTTATATAACGCATTATTAGTATTGTGTTTCAGGATATAAATGTTCATATATTCTTTTATGTAGGGATCTCTCTGTTTTCCCCATGTAGAACATGTAACAGCCTTGACAAATAACTATGTATACTAACCCACTTCTATCACAGTTTCCTTTTTTCAAATAAATCTTTCTCTGGGGGGGGTCACCTACCATTAATTCCTTACCTGTGTAAATATAGGGACAATACTTGCATAAACCACAACTAGTTGTACCTCCTTGGGTGGGTTGTTGGTGGGTGAGATTTTCACACAAAAATTTCAAGTTGTGTCCCACCTTAGTTGTAAATAGGGGATTTTCTCCCAGTTTGTTACTCAACTCTTGGTTACATTGCAATATTAACCAATTGTGAGTCAAAATATCCTTGACTTTACCATCAAATGTTCCAAACTGTGTAACCATAATGTTGGTATATTCTTGTTTTTATTATTATTGGGTCTCCCCACTCTATTTGTAGTTGTATCTTGACCTAAAAATGGGACAAACTTGTTTCCCCACTCCCTCAGAATTTTGTCAGCCAAGTCGTAAACCATTTTTGGGGGGGTACTCTCTGGCCAGAAACCTAGAACTCAAATTTCCTAGTTCTAATTTAAAATCTGTAATAGTGGAGCACATTCTGGCTCTTCGAATCATCTGGCCTCTAACTAGGTTTCTTTTGATGTAATATGGGTTGGTTACTTTCAAATTCCAAAAAAAAACTGAATATGTGGACTTGCAAAAAACCTTTGATTTTAATAGTGGCGTCCAGGTAGTTAATTTCTGTAGCATGGAAATTGTAGGTGAACTTAAAATATTCACAAATGTTGTTTATGTATTCACAAAAATGTTTTACCATTTTTTCTTCCCTTTTCCATAAAACAAAAATATCATCCAGGTAACGCAAGTAAACAAACCACCCATGTGAAATTGTTCAATCTCACCGTTTGTTCTTACACACGGGTTCGGAGCCGATCCTCTGCTCCGAGTCGGCCGCATCACTAGCTCTGCATCTTCGAGAAAGCTCGAGGCACAGTAATATCCCATGATCCTCGGGTGCTAACCCTCAGATCTAGTTTGCCGCTAGCAGCAGATCTCATTGAGAGGCTCGGGCCAGTATATTTTTTTCTACTTTTCTTAATATATATAGTTCTCTTTCTACAGATTTATACTCATTTTTTTAGTGTTTAGATAAGTATTATAATATAGGTGTTACTTAGACCAGTTTAGTTAGTTTAAAAATTCTTTAGTTAAGGCCTTCGGGTTTTTTCTGTCAGGATTGACAGTATTTAAAAAAGTTTTTTGCCTTTAACTTCTTCTTTTTCTATTATATATATATATATATATATATATATATATATCATAGTGTGCTGTGTGTTTTACATTTTTATATATATATTACATTTAAATTGTATTATTATTATTACACTTAACATTATATAGGGATTATTTTCTTAAGTGTTTCCTTATCTAGACGACTGGCTCCTATCCGCCACCACCGAGTATCGTCTTCTACAAGCCAGGGATTACACCATCAGTCTTTGCTCTTCACTAGGCATAACGGTGAATTTTGGAAAATCTGTCTTATCGCTGTCACAGCGTATCTTATTTATAGGAGCACAGCTAGACACCTCTCTGGCTCAAGTTATTCTCCCCCCACAAAGAGTATCAGACCTCAGGCAGCAAATTTCGCTCCTTCTACACAGCAAGAGAGTCCCTGCACGACAAATATTAAGAGTGCTAGGCTTGATGGCAGCCTCCCTTATTGTAGTTCCTTTAGGCAGGATGCACATGAGGATTCTTCAATGGATGCTATTCGCCCAGTGGTCGTATTGACAACTTCCACTGTCTCACGGAATCTTGATCACGAATTCTTGCAAGAAGGATCTCTTGTGGTGGATACACAGTCAAGAGCTAACACTAGGACGACCGTTTGTATTACCCAGTCCGGTAGCAACTCTAACCACGGATGCTTCCCTGATAGGGTGGGGGGGATTCTTTCAGGGACAAACAGTCCAAGGTCAATGGTCCAACTTGGAGTACAATCTGCACATCAGTGTTCTAGAGCTGAGGGCAGTGTTTCTAGCATTGCAACACTTTCACAAGTCCTTACCTCAGGGAACAGTGACAGTTCAGACAGACAACATGTCAGTGGTCTGGTACATAAACAAGCAAGGGGGAACCAGATCTTACCCGTTATGCAGAGAGGCCCTTAGAATTTGGCAATGGACAAAGTCCACTGGACGCTTTCGGATAGCAATGCACATCCCGGGGACTTCCAACGTAATCGCGGACAGGTTGAGCAGAGCCATCCTGTTCCCTCACGAGTGGTCCCTCAAACCTCAAGTGGCGGAAGAGATCTTCCGCAGATGGGGCCAGCATTGCTGCGACCTGTTTGCATCCCCATTGAATGCCAAATGCAGAAGCTACTTTGCCCTGTTACCCCCTCCAGGTGGTGTCCCCAGGGACGCACTGGTATACGATTGGCCCCCGGGTCTCCTTTATGCCTTTCCTCCTGTTCCACTAATTCCCAGGTTTTTGCAGAAAGCCAAACGTCTAGACAGGACCATAATACTAATAGCCCCATTCTGGCCTCGACAAATCTGGTTTCCCTTCCTTCAATCTCATCAAGTGGAGGAACCATGGATGCTGGACCCGGAGCCAGACCTGTTGACGCATTCGTCGGGAGTTCCTCACACCTTTCTCAAGTCCCTCAAACTGACAGCTTGGCTGATCCGCTTCCCATCTTAGCCAGGTCGAAGTTACTATCCCCTGCAGTACAACAAATTATTGTATCTTCGCACAAACCATCTACAAGGAAATTGTACAACAGCAAATGGAACCGTTTTGTGCACTGGGCCTCCAAACAAGGTATAGATCCATTTGGGGCTCCAGTACACAAGATACTAGATTTTCTTACCACACTTTTTCAAGAAGGAGCATCAACATCCACTATAAGGGTTCATCTGGCAGCTATATCCAATTTTCATATTGGCCGTGAAGATGGTTCTCATGTCCCACAGACTTTGTAAAGCTTTCATGAAAGGTACCTTTCACCTCCATCCCCCCTTTCGTAATCCAATAGCACCTTGGAATCTTAATCTCATGCTGTCGCAACTCATGTTGCCCCCTTTTGAACCAGCAGCCACAACTCCGTTAAAATTCCTTTCATGGAAAACACTTTTTCTGGTTGCCATCACTTCCGCCAGGAGAGTTTCAGAGCTACAGGCTCTATCTATCCGACCCCCGTACATGATTTTTCATCCAGATAGAGTAACCTTGCGCACCGGTCCGTCCTTCCTTCCGAAGGTTTGTTCGATTCAGAACATCAGTCAATCTATCGAACTACCTACCTTCTTTAAAAAAACATTCCAGTAAGTTAGAATACACATTGTACAAATTGGACGTTCACAGGCAACTAAGATTTTACTTACATAGGACAAAAGAGTACAGAAAGTCGGATCAACTATTTGTCTCATATGCTGACCAAAGGAAAGGACAGGCAGTAACGAAGGTTACCTTATCCAAATGGCTCTGATTGCATAAATTTTGTATATGGTGAATCGAAACAGCAACTTCCTTTCAAACCCAGAGCTCATTCTACAAGGGCGATCGCTGCCTCTTCAGCCCATACCGCTCGTTTGCCTTTAGATACCATTTGTGCAGCGGCAACTTGGGCAAAACCACATACTTTTATCGCCCACTATAAACTAGACAAAAGCTCCAGGGACAGGGCGACGTTTGGTTCCACTGTACTCAGGAATGTTCTCCCTTGAGCCACCCAGGAAAAAGGAGCTAGGGACGCTACCTGTGTGTAAGAACAAACGGCGAGATTGAACAATTTCACATTAAGAAGTTATGTTCTTACCATAACGTTCCATGTGAATTGGTCATCTCGCCTTTGTTCTTACATTCCCCCCCTCCATCCCCCGTCCTGCGGTCTGGGAGAACGGTTTTAACTGAATTCCTTTTCAGCCTTTTCTAGATATTGTTAGCATATTATTGTACATTAGTAATGGCATCTTTTCTCCTCTATTTGACAGTAGGGTTCCAGACACTGTGTAGTATCTGTTTATAAGTGTTCTAGACACAGTTCTAAAAGGGATTCTTCTGGTATAGCAAACTAGATCTGAGGGTTAGCACCTGAGGATCATGGGATATTACTGTGCCTCGAGCTTTCTCGAAGATGCGGAGCTAGTGATGCGGCCGACTCGGAGCCGAGGATCGGCTCCGAACCCGTGTGTAAGAACAAAGGCGAGATGAACAATTCACATGAAACGTTATGGTCAGAACATAACTTCTTATTCTTCAAAGCCTGAATTGAAAATATATCTCATTTCCCATGCTGCTACCACTAAGTTGGCATACATTGGGGCATAGCTTGACCCCATGGCAACACCTCTTAGCTGCCTGAAAAATTCACTTTCAAAACTAAAATAACTGTGCTGTAAGATAGCCTCCATAGCATCAATAATAAAATTGAAAAGAGGCCCCCTCAATGTAGTATATTCTAATAACGCCTCTGAAAATAATTCCAATCCTGTTTCATGTGGTATGGAGATAAACAAGTCTACTATATCTGTGGTAGAAAATCCCTTGGATTCTAAGAAATATTCTTGTTTAATTCTTCCAAAGAAGTCCCATGAATCTTAACACATGTTTAATAGGAATTAATGTGTCTTTTAATAAACGGTCAATAAAGACCCCCGTTGAGTAATTAGACCTGTTGTGTGCTGCTATGATGAGACAGTATGGTGGGTGAAAAAAAATTTTATGCACTTCCAGAATTCTGAAGGCAGTGGGGATGTAAGGGTGGTCGTTAAACAAAAATCTAAAAGTTTGTTCATTAATCACACCCTGAAATAAACTATCTTCCAGGAATAGCATTAGCTTTTTATGAGCTATGTCTATTTCTCCTGTGGAAACTATTTCATAGTAACCTGTGTCAGTGTGTTTGCTATATCATTCACATAGTCTTCTTTTTCCACCAAAACCTCCCCACCCCATTTATCAGGTCTTATCACCCTGTATCAATTTGAATCTTAGTTTTTTCAGTTCTAAGGCTTCCTCTCTTGTGAGGTTAAAAGTTTTATTTTTATGCATGTAATAGGCTTGATAGATTTCCTTTGTACATAGTTTTTCGAAATCCACTAAAGTAGGATGTATAGGTGGGTTATATATGCTTGTTCTCTTAAATCTATAACCTACTGGGATTCTTTCTGCCTCTTGTTTAAACTGTAGTTGAAAATTCAACTTCTTAATGTAAACTTTAAGTTCTGTGAGTAAATCCACTATATCTACTCTACTCCCAGGTATAAACTTAAACCCTTTACTAAAAAGAGAGAAATGTGCTTCAGTGATTTCCATGTCTGTGTAATTATAAACATGGAACCCTTGTGAACAAAGTAATTTCCCCTTAAATGGTGAAATACAAGGTTGTATCTGTGTTCTTAAATTCAGTACCTGTTCCCCTTCCTGTTTTTCCAAAACTGTCTTTGCCCTTTGGGCCCTTGTCCCCATGGTGTCTGTTGTCACCCTAAAAAGTTATTGTTTTGGTTTCTGTTCCTATTCAGCATTCTTTCTGGCCTCCTTGGAAGTGGGAATTCTTGCTCAAAATTTTCATCTGTCTCACCTTCATATTACTCTGTTTCATAGTTATTACTCATTTCTCTCATCATATTGGCCTAGCCTAACTTCTCCATCTTGCCTGTTCTGGTTAAAAGGGGTGGGGTGTCATAGTAACATTTTGGAAGTGGGTATGCCTCCTTGTGTTGATAGTCAAGTTCATCCCTCCTTAGTTTCCCTTGTTTCCTCAACACATTTTCTTTAACTTGTTCATTCCTGTTAAAAATATTGTCATATTTCAATTTAAAATTCATAAAACAATCATCCTCCACAATATTTTCATTTAACACATTAATTTCATTCATTAACCTTTGAATTTTACTACTTTTAATTTTAATAATAAAATGCAACAGCTCTAGGCCAAGTCTGTCAAACATGGCTAAAGGTTCTTTAAGTTCTTTCTGCGCTGCTTTAATACCATTTGCAGGAGCTGAAACATAGTTTTGTTTCTCCTGATGTTTTTCGTGTTTCACTGTTGCAGTCATTGCATTAGGGTAATCTGCTGGCAGGTTGCCCTCACTCGGCCTGATTAACAAAGTCTTGTGTCCTGTGTCGGTTACTGCCCCTTCTTCCATGAAGTCAGGTCGTTAGGGGTATCAAACATGCAGCCGACACCATTTTCATCAGTCTTTCTTGCTGTGCGGTGCCTGCAGCAGAGGCATTTCCCAAGTGCCGGTCGGCCGACTCCTGAAATTTTCATTTTCGTGTTTCAGAACCGAAGTCTTCAACTTAAAGCTAAGTACCCTGTTGGGGAAACTTTTTCTTGCTCCTTACCGATGTCAGTAAAGGTTAATAATTGTATTACTTGTGGGAATCAAATACCTCATAAGGGTTTTCATTTGTACTGTATTCCTTGCCTAGGCCCTGACCACAATGTGCCTTGCTGTTAGTTTTGTGCTAAGTTTAATCAACACACTATTAAGCGTTGGTATATTTTTGCATCAAAATATTTTGGCTCAAGATTTAACTATCCAGGAATATCGTCGGTTAGCAATCCAACTACCAGAATACATAAAAAAAAAAATGCAAAGTAAAAGACAGAGACACAGACCGTTGAGGTCCAGAACCGATGACTAAGCTTCTCCAAAGCCAGTCACCGGTTCGCCTGTACTCAGTGAGGCGCTTTCGCAGCCCCTGATACCCGCTACTTTTGATTCGCAGGCCTCTACTGAGACCCATTCGGAGTCAGGTATGCCGTGAGACACTTTAAGTATTGAACCCGCAGATGTCTCTACCTTAGATGGGTTCAGAGCCGCTGAGCAGGCACAGGCTTCTGAGGGTGTTTTCAGGCCTAAAGATTTGTATATTAAACCGACACCATCTTCAAAACCTAGGCCAACATCAACTTCTATGTCTAAAAAAACGACGCTTGGGCCACGTGCACAGGCACCTATGTCTAAAAAAACAAATGATCAAAATGGCTGAGGATTTAATTACCTTGATCAGGGGTTCCCATCCCCCTCCTGCTAAGAGGCCTAGGGAAGGCACTGACTATGAATCATCATATCAGGTTTTATTTCTTCTGATTCCTCTTCTGAGCAGGAATGATCTATTCCACCTTATGAGGACTCTGATGCAGAAGATTCCATCCCTTCTTCCTCTCCAACTGAGGATTTTTCTTTTGGAGGAACTTTGCATACCTTAAGGGAACACTCACTGGGAGAGTCAGGATTTCTCAGAATCTAAAAAGAGGCTTAGGGATTTCCTTATTCCTCAGCATAGGCCTTTGGCTGTACCTCCTGTTCTAGATATTGTGGATGTTTTCTCAGAATCTGGCATGGCTCCTGATTCCCTGCCTCCGGCTCCTAGTAAGTCAGACAGATATTACAGGGTTCCTGACTCCCACAAATTCATCTTTAAAAACCCTACTGCTGACCTTGAAACCATTTCTCAGGGTCCCAAGGCCGTTGAGGCTTCTACTGCTAAAAATCCTACCCCTTCTGATAGAGACTCCAGGGCACTGGATAGATGGGGTAAGAAGGTTTACACATCTGCAACCTTGGCGATCAGGGCTTTAAACTGTCAATTTCATATGCTTAAATATCAACATGTCATGGGCTTACTTAAACAGAAAATGTTGATTTCTGACTGTGTGGAAAATTGCAGAATTTATTGCATTCAGCTGAACAAGTTGACAAGCATACTTTGCAATGTGGTTTTGATTTCTTGGAGGCCTCTTGCAGGGCTGCTGTAACTGGATCTGTGATGATAAGGCATGCTTGGCTCAAGGAGCAAAATCTGCCTGATCATGTTAAAGCAAAATTGTTGGATGCTCCTTTACAGCAGGACAATCTGCTTTTTAATAAGGCAGAAGAAGTTTTGAAAAAGATGGAAGATGAAGCTAAATCTAAATCTATGCAAACTGTAAATGATTTCCTACAAGTGCAGCCACCCAGGTTCAGTAGGCACTGGCCTACTAAAAATTGGTCCTTTCCAGTACCCACCAGAGCCGCTCAGGTCAAACCCAGACACTCCAAAGGCTCCAGATTTCAGTCACAAGGAACTTCTAGAACAAAACAATGGGGTGCCTCCACCTCCAAATCTGTAAGTAACAAGGCACCTTCCTACGGTAAACAGTCTCAGTGACTTTCCTCTGCAGTCACCAAGCACTTATCTTTTGGCCGCCCCTTTGGGGGGAAAACTGGCACTTCATGCATGAAACTGGCAACTAATTACCCAGGACAAGTGGGTTTTAAATGTAGTGTCCCAGGGATACAGATTTAATTTCCACACGTTGCTACTCCCAAACAGATGGCCAGATCTGCCTCCAAATCAGTGAGCAGAGGCACAGAAACAAGTTATGTCCCTCATGAATATGGAGGCTGTTCAGCCAGTACCAGAAAAGGAAAAGGGACAAGGTTTTTATCCAAGACTTTTCTGGTACCCAGAAAAGACAAATCATGGCGTCCAATTCTGGACTTATCCATTCTAAATACATTCCTGGACATTCCAAAATGCAAGATGCTGACTCTACAACAGTTACTGCCTATGCTAGGCAAGGATGCCTGGTTGGTAACTCTAGACTTAAAAGGCTTACCTGTATATCCCAATCAGGGAGTCTTGCAGAAGATACTTCCGCTTCAAAGCAGGTTGTTTTCATTACCAGTTCTCTGCACTGCCCTTTGGCTTATCTACTGCGCCCAGGGTCTTCACAAAGTGCCTGGCACCAGTAATTGCATTTTGCAGACAAAGAAACATTCAGATTTATCCTTACCTGGACGATTGTCTAATTTAGGCAGGAAACAAGGACACTCTAGTAAAACATCTGGCATTTGTAAAAAGACTTCTAACTTGTTTAGGGTACACCATAACCGAAAAGAAATCACAACTGGTACCCTCTCAAATAATTACATTCCTGGTTGCAATCTTGAATACAACTGCCCAGATGACTTACCTTACGCCAGAAAAACAAATTCAATTGATGACTTACTTCAAACAAATGGCCACAAAAACCCAGCTATCTGCAAGACAAATTCTGCAGGCCTTGGGGTTCATGGCTTCCTGCATTCTAATAATTCAATATGCACGACTGCATATGAAGAAACTTCAATGGTACCTAAAAAGCTTATGGAGTCAACATGGTCACAGCCTGGAAACAATGATTCCTATCATTCCTTGCCTGCAGCAAGAGTTCCTATGGTGGGCAGAGGCCTGCCACCAAAACAAGGGACTGTCATTCATAAAACCCTCTGCCACCCAAACCCTGACTACAGATGCATCAGATTATGCTTGGGGGGTACATCTGGCTGGGAGATGCATTCAGGGCCAATGGAGCCCTAATCAAATGCACCTACATATCAACCAGAAAGAGATGCTAGCTGTACAGAATGCTCTGACAGCCTTCAAGGACCATCTTCATCCAGGACAACTACTGTTAAAGACAGACAACACCACAGTTGTCTGGTAAATAAACAAGCAGGGTGTACCGATTTCTACCCCTTTGCAGACTAGCCATGGCTTTGTGGAACACGGCCTTGTCTTATCAAATACATCTACAAGCTCAATTCCTGCCAAGAAAGCAAAATACTCTGGCAGACGAACTAAGCTGAAATCTTATGGACCCACACGAATGGAACTGGAGCCACAAATCTTCAGCATGTTGACACGCAAATGGGGGAGCCCAGACATAGATCTTTTTGCCTCACCCCAAAACTATCAGTTGGACAAATTCTGCACTAGAATTCATCACAAAAAAGCTTGGAAAGTGGATGCTCTATCCTTCAGCTGGAAAAACCTGTCAGTCTATGCATTCCCCCTCTGCCTCTCCAAGGTCTTACTAAAAGTCAGACAGGAAAAATCAAAAATGATTCTGATTGCTCCAGACTGGCCTTGCTAACACTGGTACCCGCTCTTACGCAATATGTTGCACCTGCCTCAGACACTTTATCTGCTGTCTCAGCAGAACTGTCAAATTATGCACACTCAGCTACAAACTCTGAATCTTGCAGCATGGCTAATCAGATAATTTCACCAGTTACATTTCTCAGCAAACCTGTGATGGATGTCATTTTGGAGGAGAAGGCCTAGTACTAGAAAATCTTATGCTGACAAATGGAAAATATTATGTGCCTGGAATCAGTCTCGAGGGATGAGCACAGCAGTGCCCATTTTGCTTCAGATTTTGCAATACTTAACTGAGATGCTTCACCAAGGGCCTATCTTTTTCTTAAATAAAAATCCATGCCTCTGCCATTTCAGCTCATTACAACACAGAGCCTCCCCTCTTTTCTCATCCCCTGCTAAAGCAGTACCTCAGAGGGGCCAAAAATGTAAGACCTCCCAGGAGAGCACCAACTCCTGCATGGGACCACAATTTTGTGTTGGAAAAACTCTCTCTACCTCCTTTTGAGGCAGCTGCTACTGCAGACCTAAAATTTCTCTCTTGGAAGACAGCTTTTCTTTTAGCAGTCTCTTCAGCTAGAAGGATTTAGAACTACAGGCTCTCATGGCAGTGGAGCCTTTTATTAACTTTTACCCGGACAGGGTGGCTCTCGGGACCAATCCATCCTTTATGCCTAAAGTGGTATCTAGTGTGGCTCTTAATCAGACTGTTCATCTGCCAACCTTCTTCCCAAATCCACAGAACAAGGGTGAGTGGATTCTGCATTCATTGGATGTACACAGACAGCTAAGATTCTACTTAAACAGGACAAAATCTCTAAGAAAATCTGAGCAATTATTGGTGGCATTTGCTGCAGGGGCAGAGGGAAAGGCTATTTCAAAGTAGACTATTTCAAAATGGATAAGCCATTGTATTTATTTCTGCTACATGCACCATGGTAAACTTGTCCCCAAGGGGATCAGATCCCATTCCACCAGGGCTGCATCTACTTCTGCAGCCTTTCTCAGAGGGGTTCCTACCAGAAACATTCTAGAAGCTGCTACCTGGAGCTCAGTTCATACGTTCACCAAACATTACCATTTACCTCTCTCCTCTAAATCCAGAGCAGGCTTTGCCACTGCTGTCCTGCAGGGCCTTATAGCTACTCCTAATGCTGTATAATTTCATCCTCCCAACCATAGCTTTGGGATTCTACCCAAATGTAATGACTGCAACAGTGAAACACGAAGAACATAGTACAGTTGTGTACACTTACCATAAATGTAGATGTTTGAGTGTATTCAGTGTTGTAGTCCTGGTTACCCACCCTCCAGCCCCCTGTTTTTCTCTTACTATACCTCTTCTTTCTCTTACTATGCTTAAAAGCCTTTTTGGTGTATTTGCTTTTATTTGGAGGTATATTTTTTGTGCTCTAAATTACATGCATATATATATATATATATATATATATATATATATATGTATATATATATATTTTTTTTTTTTTTTTTTGCTCCCCATTTGGGGGCACCTGACATCTGGGGCAAGAAAAACTAATGAAAATGGCGTCGGCAGAATATTTTATACCCCTGACGACTTTACGTCATGGAAGAAGGGACAGTACCCAACACAGGACCCAAGACTTTACGCCGACTGAGGGCAACCTGCCAGCAGATTACCCTAATGTAATGACTGCAACAGTGAATGCACTCGAACATCTACATTTATGGTAAGTGTACACAACTGCACTTTCCCAAGTTTCAGAGGAACTGTCCTTCCCAAGGCTGCCTTTGTTTGTAGGCAGTCTCACCCTCCTCCTAATTTCTTCAAGTTAAGTGTACTCAGACGATAACTTTTTTTCAGGACAACTTGGATTCTGTTTGATGGTTGGCTTTCCCCTCTGCCAGCTCCCCCCCCCCCTCTTCTCTCTCCTGTCCCTATCTTTTCCAAATTGGATTTGGATCACCTCAAATTTTTGGGTTCTGTTTATTGTTCATCGGGGATATTTCATGGTTTCGAAGTCCATTTTTCACTTTTTGGGTATTCCTCAACCTCCTTGGAACAGCTTTCTCATTTCCCGGAGATTCTTAAATCTCTCCTTTTTCGATCAAGGCACCATTGGTTATGCCTCCCACTCAAGTGACGTTTATTCCTGAAGGTTTTTGGTCCCCTGAAAGGACGGTACATGCTGACCAGTTCTGTATCTCTTCCTGCTAAATACTTTTCTCAAGATTGCTTCTTTTTGTATGTTATCCCTTTAGACATTGTTTCCTTTTCTACTTCCTCAGGCATTTCTGATTTCTCTGAATCTCAAGGATGCATAACTTCACATTCCAATCCATACTCTTTTCAGGAATTGTTTACATTTCTCTGCCTCTGCCTTGCATTGTCAATTCTCTCCTTTGCTCTTGGACCTTTCTGCTGCCCCTAGGGTATTCACCAAATGTCTCACTGCTGTCATTGCTTTTTTGCAGTCTTTGAGGTGTACAGATTTTTCCCTATCTGGATGATCTGCTTATTGAAGCTCCTTTGCCCTGCAGTCTGTTGCAGGATCTCCAGTTTAATATGTGCCTGTTAGTCTACAATTCACCATAAAATTCTAGAAATCTGTTCTGACGCCTTCCCAGGATCATGTTTTTCTTAGTTGTAGGCTTCAGATAGTTCCCTTTCAGCCATCTCTCAGCCACTAAGGGTGCGTTTCTGATGGCCCTTTTCCAATCCCGTCTTCCTCGGTCATCTGTCATAGCCAGGGAATTTTTCAGGGTCTTGGGATTTTTGGCTTCCATCATTCCTTTGCTCCCTCTTATTTGTTTGTTTAATTTAGTTTATTTAATGTATTTGTTAAAATTTATTTATTTATTTATTTAACATTTGTTGACTGGGAATGTCTGACTGAACCAATACAATCTACAAAACAGAACACATTAGAAAATGAAAATATTAAAATGACCATAATTTTTAAAGCAATACTAACATTAAAAACATTAATTAAATAAGTAGATATAGAAAACAAAAAGAATTTCAATAAAAACTGAAAAATAAGATGAGTAGACAGACAAAGAGTTGGATAAGGACAAGGGGACAGAAAGAAGTAGCAAAATTATAGATAGAAGGAAATTGGTAATAAAAAATTTGGAGGTAAAGAAATAAGAAAGCAGAAACAAGCACAGTGATGATGAAATAAGAAATACAAACTCGTGGAGTAGTATAAAGTAGTTATTCGAGAGGAACAGTGGAAAACAGGAAGGAGAAAAAAGAGCTTTACTTTAAGATGGAATTTATACAGGGACATTCTTAGACCACACAGCAGGGCACTTAAGGCTAATACAAGTTAAGCCAGTGAAATGAAGCCACTGGATACACATCAAGTACAAAACTTTTATTAAAACAAGAAAATAAATCTCCTCTAGCACCTCGGCTTATCAAAAAGCCTTTACAGAGTATACCATTTTCTTAACATCACTTCCTTTATATATATATACCTTACTTCCATTAAACAATTAAAAAAAATCAATTAAAAAACTTCCCTTAAAGACATTCTACATACAATATCTCCAAGTGAACTCCCTATTGAGCCCCTTGGGATATAATGTACCATATTTCACAATAAAAATCAATTATTTTTTCCTTAAAATATTTTTAATAACATCTGATGTACCAAATTCACAAAAAAACTTGTAATACTGTTACTAGTAACCTCCATGACATGTATTAAAGTGTTCTGCTATAGGACTCGACTGTTTGTTTTTCCTAATATCCCTAACATGTTCTTTAATTCTGGAAGAGAAACTCCTTTTGATTTCCCCAGTATAATATAACCCACAAGGACACCTAAGACCGTATATGATTTTCTCACTGTTACAACTATAGGTACCTATAGTATCAATTTTTCTCTAGTTTATACTTGGGAAGTCAGTCACCACATACTGACATAGGGAACAAGTACCACATGGAAAGGAGCCTTTAGAAATAGTTCTTTATCCCTTTCAACATAAGATCTTTTAAACCCCCCATGCACCAGAAAATCTTTCAGACTCCTTGCTGCACTATAAGAAAATTTAAGTTTAACATCTCTAAGAAAACCCAATTCTTTATTAACAAAAGTCCAATTATATTTATTTATTTATTTATTTTACATTTGTTAACCGGGAGGGTCCAACTGGACACAGGTCCATTTTCAGCGGAAGCCCGGGGAGAAAAGCTCCATGTTGCACTATTAGCATTTATACATTTCTAAGTGTTCTTAATGGCATATTTAGGTGTTACAAAAATTAAAAGTTACATAGCATGTAATGCATCTAGTAAAACAAACAATTAGTAGATGACTAAATGATTTTTTCTCATATACATTCTTATTCACATATACATTTATATATTCACATTTGTATATATATATATATATATATATATATATATATATATATATATATATATGGGTCTACTTTGAATAACCGAACCGCCACTTCACCGACATCCAGAAGATCGAGACGGAAAGACCGAACAGGTAGGTGATCGAAAAGGCGATATTCCGACAGCCGAAAGACCGACAATGGCAACGTGTGAGCGCGATCCAGTAAGTGTGCGATAGTGACTGATTTAGGATTGGGGAGCGGACAGGTAAGTGTACGATAGTGAGGGATTTTAGGTTAGGGTGTGGGAAAGGTGAGTGTGCGGTAGTGTCGGACTTAGGGTTCCGATAAGGTAAGTGTGTGATAGTGATGTAGTGTAGTGTAGGGAAGGGTTGAGTGTGTTAGGGTTAGTATGCAGGTGGAGTGAGTGTGCGATAGTGACGGGCTTAATGTTTTAGGGTGGGTTAAGTGAGTTAGGGTTAGGGTGCAGGTAGGGTAAGTGTGCAATAGTGATGGTGTTGAGGTTTAGGGGTAGGTTAAGTGAGTTAGGGTTAGGGTGCGGGTTGGGTAAGTGTGCGGTAGTGTCAGACGTTAGGGTTAGGGTTTAGGTTAAGGTTAGTGGTTATGTTATTGTGTGCAATGTGTAGTTTACGTTTTTTGTGTCGGTGTAATGGTGTTCGGTTTTTTGAGTTGTTGGTGTTTGTCAGTGTTGTGTGTTTTCGGTTGTTTGGGGTCGGTAAATTGTGTGTCGGTGAATCGGAAGTTCGGTTATACAAAGTAGACCCATATATATATATATATATATATATATATATATATATATATATATATATATATTTACTCACACCCACACTTCAAAAAGTATAGGTATTGAGGTAAGACCAAGATGAGGAGATCTAATAAGGTATATACCTTTCTCAGATAGAGATTGTATCCTTTACAAGGTACAGATGTAGTAGTATACAAGTGTTAGTATGTTTTACCCTATTGTTCTGATGCTGAGTTTGGAGGTAAGTGTAAGCATATTAGGAATGCTATGTAAGGAAAGTGTTAGAGAGTAGCAGAATCGTTACAACTGTGCATAGTTATTGTTTACCCTGCGGAGTAGCAAGAGCAAAGCCAATTGTTTGAATAATGGGATTTCAGGAGGTATTCGAATTGGGTACAAGAAGTAGTGGTAGTTATATGGCTTGGGAGTAAGTTCTAATTTTGGGCTATTGTACAGGCAAAGAGACTTTCTTGCTCCATTTTTATGTCTAATTACATGAATTAGGTTTTGGCTGCTAGATCTTGGGGCTCTAGTGGTGTTGTGGGGCTGAATTAGTTGCTAGAGTGCAAGGCGTTTTCTCAGGGTAGTAGTAGAGTTTATGTGCTACTGAGACTTAGTAGCTGAGGAAGCTCCCAGCCACTTGAGTTGCATTAGGGAATGACGGTGATGGGACCTATACGTGGAGTCTGTTACAAACTTGGCAATCTTGTTATAACATGATTCCAGTTTGTGAAGTTCGGTAAGGTGAAGATTAGTTAGGATAGGGGAGGCATAAAGAAGGATGGAAAGGAGGTGGGTTCTTGAGTAGTGGCTTTGGTCTGTATAGTCATGAACTGTTTATTTCTATAGAGGAGTCCTAATTTTCTGTTCACCTTTTTGATGGTTTGTGCTATGTGGATATCAAATCTCAGGTGATTATCAATCTCTACTCCTAGTAGTTTTGTGTGGTTGGTTGGTGAGATTTGAATATTATCTTTGGAGTTTATGATGAGGCTCTAGTTTAAGGTAGGTGATCTGCCAGGGGTAAATAGGATTAGTTTTGTTTTCTTGGGATTAAGAAGTAGTTTTATGTTAGAAAACCAAGTTTCAGCTAAGTTATTTTGGGTAAGGGTATGTAGTTCCTTAAAGCTGGGGACAGCACATATTACGGTGGTGTCATCAGCATACTGTACTACTGAGGCAGTGGGCAATGAAGAGATGTCTTTAGTGAAAAAAGAGAACAGTGGGCCAAGGAATGATCCTTGAGGGACTCCTATGGATAATGGTAAGAGGCAGGACAGCTTTTCTTGCCAGATGACTGCTTGTTGACGTTCTGATAGGTAGCTGTTGAACCGTAGTATAGTGGAGGAGCATACGTTTAGACTAGATAGAGTATTGAGGAGCATATTGTGATTAACCATGTCAAAGGCTTTTGATAAGTCCAGGAAAAATGGATGATACGAAAAGGCCTTTGTTTCTGTAGTGGTTGACTGTGTTGGTGAAAGACAGAAGAATATATCCTGTAGTTTACTTGAGAACACAGTATATTTTGATACAAAATATAAATCTTTTGTATTGTCTCTTTCTCTCTTCCTTGTATTACCACAACTTTTCATAAATTCAGTGGACCATTGATTTTTATCAGATACCTTCAGGTATCCTAGTCCCACATTTTCTTCCCCATATCCCCTTTCCACAAATACTCTCATGATTTTGCTTATTTCTGCTATACCATCCTGAACTTCACTACATAAACATTTAATCCTCAACATTTCACCATATTGCATAGAAGCTATGGTGTGTGTGTGTGTGTGTGTGTGTGTGTGTGGGGGGGGGCAACTGGAGCCATGGAAAATATAATTTTGTTGTCCAAGCTTCCTATAAATTTTAGTTTTTATTCTATAGCCCACTTGGCCTTCCATTGTAATATAAAGGAAATTTGCCTTACTACATTTTTGGAGCCCATCAAAATGTATATCATACCTATTCATCTGCAAATTTTGAATGAATTCCTCCAATTCATTATAACCTCCTTTATATATAAAAATCAAATCATCTATATTTCTAAAGTATTTCATAACATTCTTTCTAAAAAAAAAGTCATTTTTGTAGATGTACAAATTCTCAAAAAGCCCCGTAAACAAACTGGCATATGTGGGGGCAAATGCTGACGCCATTGCCGTCCCTCATTTCTGCTGATATAAACATCGATCAAATTAAAAAAAATTATTTTCTAGACTGAACAGTCACCTCTACAATATCCTGTGTGCAAGGGCTAGTGCCTAGAAAAAATTCCATGGCTTCCAAGTCAAACCTCTGTTGGATACTGGTGTATAAACTGACCACATCAATAACAATAAAATACATTCCTTGTTCCCATCGTACTGTGGCAATTTTATTTAGGAAGTCAAATGTGTCTCTGATATATGAAGGTAACCATACAACTTGTTTTATTAAATGTTTGTCTTTTTTGGCTTTTCCTGGTTAGGGGTCGCCACAGCAGAACTCTGGTCCACTAATGATTGGCAGTAGATTTTTATGGTGCTGAGTTGCCAGCCTGACGCCCAACCTTCAGCAAAGGCACGCCCATTCACGCATGTCTTTCGGAGACCACTCAACCACGGGGAGGACATGCAGACTCCACACAGAAGGCACTCCAGCTGAGAATCGAACAGGAGAACCTCTTGCTGTGAGGCAACAACACTACCACTGTACCACTGCGACAACTTGTTTTATTAAATAATAATGTAAAAAACATGCCATATTGTGAGTGAAGTATCCATAAGCAGAAACAATATGATGACCAGGGGGATTTCTGAGGCTTTTATGAATCTTAGGTAGGCAAACAAATTTTGCCATGACACTATTTTTACTCTGGAATTTATATGTTATATCATCTTGATATACAGGGACATGTCCAGAAGTTAGCCAGTATTCTTTTGTAGCATTTTGAGTTCATGAGAATTAGATATCATTCTGATGGAAAGGGGTCTCCTGCCAGGATCCATGTGAAGAAAACTTCAAATTGATGTGACTCTAACATTGCCACCCCTTTGAGTTCCCAGTTAATTTTTTCCTTTGTCTCAAGCTCAAACTTCAGTGGTGGATTCAGCAACTCTCTCTCAGGTCAGAGTTTCCTTTTCAAGCTCCATTTCCCACTCAGGACCTTTTCACAGATGCCTCAGACAGGGACCATGTTATCTGTTGTGGCCGTCTAAAGGTCTAGGGTCTTTGGCCTCCTCATCAGACATCAGATCATATCCACATAAAAGAGATGAGGGCTCTTCTGGCTCTGCAAGCTTCTCATTCCCTCTTTCATCCTGGGCCCATGAACGTTTTCAGAGACAATGCCACAGTCATGTGGCATGTCAACAAATGGGGTGGCAGTGAGGTCCTATCTTCTTTGAAAACTAACTCTTCAGGTCTGGGATCTAGCTGTCCATTATCAAGTGACTCTTCAGATGGTTTACCTACCCTTAGAGCACAAGCTTGTGGCAGACTCTTTGAGCCGCTTCAGAACACAAGCTCGTGAATGGATGCTTCACAAAAATATGTTCATGGACATCATCCGTTGGTGAGGTATTCCTTGGGTAGATCTTTTCGCCTCCCCTCTGAAGAGACCACTTCCTCTATTCTGTTCCAGAGTCCCAAGTCCTCTGACTTTTCCATGGAAGGGAATGTTTCTGTATACTTTCCCTTCCTTTGTTGCCACCAGTTCTGCACAGGATCAGGCAGAACTCTTCCAAAATCTTGCTGGTGACTCCCTTTTGTCTCAGACAGCATTGGTCCCCCCCTTCTTTCTCCCTTGGCCAGGGGCAGTCACCACATGCTACCTCACCAGGTGGATCTCCTCACACAAGACAAGTGGGTCTCTTATCCATTCTCACCTGTCTGCTCTTCAAAAGACAGTGTGGGTGATAGGGTTTTGCTTCCTTTTAGGCACCTCTTTTCTGAGGAAGTGCTTCAGGTTCTTCAGGAGGCCAGGAAATCCACTACCAGAAAATCATACATGTCCAAATTGAAAAGATTTTCTGTCTGTTGCCCCTTCAGCAATTTCTGTTGATCTGCCCTTGAAAAGCAGTTCCTAAAAGGTGCCCTTCATTTCGGGCTTCCCAGAAACCCTATTCCACTTTCTTGGGGCCTCAATTTTGAACTTGAAAAAATTGACCAGGCTCCTTTTACACCTGCCTTTTCAGCTTCCTTGCAGCATTTTACTTGGAAGACTGTTCTTCTTTTGGCTCTTCTGAAAAGAAAGTGTTTGAACTTCAGGTTCTCATGGCTCTTCCTCCTTTTGTAGTTTTTCATACAATGTCTTTTCTTAGTAATCCTGCTTTCATGCCCAGAGTAGTCGATGAGTTGTCCCTTAGTCAGTGTTCACCTTCCTTAATTTTTCCCTTCTCTGCAGTCTGCCAGTGAGAAGGTTCTTCACACCTTGAATTTCCATAGGCAGCTCAGATATTATTTATACAAAACTAAAGTTATTCATAAATCTGAGGAGCTTTTTATTTCTTTTCATCCCAGGGCATTTGGCTGTTTATAAGTAAACCATCTCCTCCTGGATTTCTAGTGCCATTTCTTTCTGTTTAGTCTTTTCATGGCAAATGTCTCTCCTCATCTGTTAATGCACATTCTACTAGGGCAGTTGCCTCCACTGGTGCCTTTTTCAAGGGTCTAGATACCATTTCTGTCCTTTAGGCTGCTACTTGGTCCTTCGTTCATACTTTCACTAGACATTACAAGTTGGAGGTTATTTCCAGGACCAGGTAGGTTTCTCCTGGGCTGTTCTGCATGTATTTGTGAAGGGTTTCAATGTGCCTTGCTCCTCGCAAACTTTCTCATGAGCTCTTGTCCTCTCCTTAGGTGACACATACTGTTACAATGATATGGAAAGACAGTACATTTGTGTAAAATCTTACCATAACAGTAGATGTTCTCTTCATTGTTGCAGTATTCACTCCCTCCCTCCCTCCCTCCCTCCCTCTCCCACTGTTCTGACTCTTGCCTTGGGTTCTGTTTCCCTCCTGGCTGAGAGACCCTTCTTTGTCTTTCCTTCTGGATGTACCTGTTCCTCCTGGGGATTTTTCAGTTCTTGAGTGTTTGCATCTGTATGTCACCCTTATGCCCTCTGCCTTGCGCAGGGAGGATGCATGAGATGTATTTCACCTGTACAAGCTTTAGTTTACTGGCTGGTGGATGTTGGATTGTTCTTGGCAGGAGATCCCATAGGTGAACAATACTGCAACAGTGAAGAGAAGGACATCTGTGGTTATGGAAAGATTTTACTCAACTGTACTTTTTTTTTCTTTTCATTGAAGTAAGTTCATACCTCTTTTGATGTCAATGGAAAGCATAACATATTTATTGGCGATTATATTATGTATTTTTAGTTAACTTTCTGCGTGTCTGAAGTGCAGCTCGTGTATCTGTAACAGTATGATTCAGAAAACAGTGGCATATTTATTCTCAAACCTTACATCCTTGTAATTCTGCCTTTTTTTATGCCTGTGCTGCCCTTTGTAGTATGCATGTTTTTCTGAGATGTCATACAAAGGAAGGGATATATTGTAATATGATTGCCATTTTATACTGCTAAAGAGAATTGCATGAAATTCATTTTAATGGATGAACTTCAGTTATTTGAAACTTGGTTCTCTGAAAATTGAGGCTGTGGTTACACATGCATCTGTTTTATCCCTACTGGTTCCTTCAGGTTTCCTACTTGAACTATGGCTTTGGGAATAGTTTAAAGTTTGGTTCATGGATACTTGATAAGTATTTTCCTGGATGACACCACCACTGAAGGATCACATTGCAAATAATAGCTCTTTTCTGTGTTGGGAACATTTCGTAGACTAAGAAGCACTTATTGCTAGCTAAACGGAGAATCACCACACACTTCGAAGGAATAACCTCAATAAGGTCCAAGACGCTGTTTAATGTCCAAGCACAAATACAAGTTCCAACACTTTAACGCTGACACACTGCAAAAACACGTTTTCGTCGTATTACTTCCTCAGAAATGCAAACACATGCTTGTGATCAACAGCTGTTTATATATACACACCCATTAAATTTAATCAGCTTAATTAACCAATAAACCTGCAGGCTTAGAGGTATACACAAGTAGGTATTAAACTTTTTGTTCCTCATAGGAAACAACAGACTATGAAATGTTTTTGTAGTAATAATATACATACATACAAACATAACTAAACATTCAGTTGACATCAACTATTTAAAAATCAAGAAATAAAAACTCCTTGCAGGATTTCATTAAAACTTATTAAAAAGCTGAGAACAAATATATTATATACAAAAAATCCATAGAATGTGTACTATAGCACCATCTCCTGGACAAAATGAATAGTTCCAATAGGGATAAAATAGAACTGACAAAATTTGTCAAGTATCATGAACTACAGAGGTATTGTGGTTAGAGTTGTTTAACTGAAACTCATAGTAAAATGTAGTTACCTTAGTAACTTTAGTGTGATATATCTATATTCAATGGTATGACCCCAAAACTTAAAGTAATGAGTAGAAAATAGAGTGTAGTGTGGTGGGTGAATAAACCCACTATAACTTGGCAGATCTCATTTTCAGTACTGGCCCTAGAGAAATCATATCATTAAGTCCCGGTGTTCTATTGGCTTCCAAAGTGAGTTGCCAGTACAATTCTCTATATTCCACTAAGGTCTCCCACATACCACCCCTGGGGTCTGGTGGTACTACTTCTAATACAAAAAATGAAAAACTACTTAGTTTACAATTCAAGCCATGTTTGTATAGTGCATTTGTCTCCTTGTTTTTAATCTCATATAGATGTTCATAAATTCTTTGTTTTAGTTGTCTTTCACTTTTACCAACATAAAATGATGGACATGCCCTGCATGTAGCTAAATAAACTATACCTTTGGTGCTGCAATTGGCATAAGTGTTTAAAAGAATATTTTTGTCTCTAGATTCTAAAAAGAATGTATTGCCAGTTGTGAGGTAGGTGCAATATTTACATCTCCCACATTTGTGTAAACCGGTCTTTCCTCTAGTAGATTTCAATTGCTGCCCCTTATTGAAACCACTTTCAAGAAAATTTTTGATAGTTTTCCCTTTTCTGTAAGTGTGAACAAGGGGGTTATCGAAGGTATGTTTCAAGTCAGAGAACTTAGAAAACTTGAGCCATTCTCTATTCATTACCCTCCTAACTGTACCCGATTGTCCGTCATAAGTTGTCACAAAACCTGAATTGAAATTTCGAGTGTCCTTTTTGTTCCTGGATTCATTGTTAAAATCTGTATTTATTTTCCCAAGTATAGGTGCAAACCTACCACTTCTTTCATCAGTGACTAACTTAGATGTTGCATCAATCAAGTCAGCTGGATAGCCCCTATTTAAGAAAAACCTTTTCAGTAATGCAACCTCACTATTGTATATTTCGTCATCAGAGGTCATCCTACACACCCTAACAAATTGACCTTTTAATACACTTTTCTTCTGATGTAAAGGGTGAGAACTGGTGAAGTGCAAATAGGAGTTTGAAAAGGTGTCCTTTCTATAAATTTTAGATACAAAATGGCCATTGATTTTCTTTATGTTTACATCCAAATAAAAGAGCTCAGTGTTGTCAAATTTGTTAGTAAAATCCAGGAAACTAGTTGTCTGCTTCAAAAATCCAGTAAATTCTTGAAATTGAATTTCGTTTCCTAACCATAAAAAGCAAAGGTCGTCCAAGAATCTCCCATACAATGACCATAGACTATTGTATGGGGATTCAATAAGGTATCTGGTTTCCCAATAGGCCATTACTATATTGGCAAAAGTAGGGGCACAGTGTGCACCCATGGCAACTCCCTTTTCTTGTTTAAAGTATTCTCCCTGGAAAAAAATAAAATTATTTTTTAACACCAGTTCCATTAATACCAATATAGTCCGAAACTCATTGTGAGTTATTTCTTTGTATTCGGTCAACATCTCTTCAAACCACTCCATACCTAACTCGTGAGGTATGCTCGTAAATAAATCAACAACATCCAGCGTGCCAAAAGAAATATTTTCTTTGTATAGTTTTGGTTGTAGTCTTTTAAGGAAATCCCATGAGTCCTGAAAAATATTCACATTGTTTAATACAAGCCCTTTTGTTTTGGTATCCACAAATTTTGCCAATGGTGCTGTAACGGAGCCTTCAGCTGATACAATAACTCTTAAAGGAGGGTCACAGAGGTCCTTATGCACTTTGGGGATACCAAATATGGAAGGAACTCTAGGTTTTTCCACGTGTAAAAACTTATAAGTTTTGATATCTATAAGACCTTCTAGTAATAGATCATTCAAAGTTGTCTGGATGTTCCTGTAAGATATGTTGATTTCATTTTTAGAACTCCTAGAATATTTCTTGGTATCATTGAGTATTTCCATCATTTTTCCTTCGTATATAATTTGTTCCATCAGGACAGCTCCCCCACCCTTGTCAGGCTTCATGACCCTTAGATTTACATTGTTGCTTAAATCTTTAAGAATTTGATTCTGCTGCTTAGTCAAATTTGGTTGTACAAAATCTTGTTTTAACTCAGTCCTTAATTCTTTCTCCACAATTAACTCAAAGTTTCTCAACTGGGGGTGCAAAGGTGGATTAAAAGTACTAGGCCTAACTAATTTGTCCTGTTGGTAGCTATTTGTTTTTCCTTCAAGGATAATGTCTAAATTTTTCTTTCTCAGAAACATTTTTAAATCTACTAATAACCTGAATAATAAGTATTTTCCTGGATGACACCACCACTGAAGGATCACATTGCAAATAATAGCTCTTTTCTGTGTTGGGAACATTTCGTAGACTAAGAAGCACTTATTGCTAGCTACAAATATCATAATGGTCATGTATACACTACTCCCTGGACATTAATGGACTCCAACACACTCAAAATTCCATGGTCAGGTTCATTAGATTAAGACCACATTACACCTGTCCATTGTGATTTGTAGTGGTTGTCAGTTGTGATGAGTGATGAGGTCTTGATTTCTGATTTTAATGTTAATCTGTTGAACGATTTATTGTTTGAGTTTTCTACCCAACTTGCCAGTTTCTGTTTAGCCTAAGATGGGTTGCCAGTAGTTACAAGGATATATTTAGAGATGCTGGTAGTCGTTTTTTTTTTTTTTGTTTGTTTTGTTTACCATGTCCCTAATCTGTAGAATTTAGTACTACTACATCTTTGAAGGTATGATTTGTAGGCTTCTTTTAGGTCCTTTGAAGTTTTCCTTTTTGGGCAGTCTATGAGAACATTTGTATTTTGTTATTCACACATTAGAACTGTTTTCACATATTTATTTTATAGCTATATACACTGTATATTGTGTGGAAGCCAACATTTGGTAGCTTGGACAGTTAAAGCAGAATGAAACGGGAAAGATGATCAAAATAGTATAAACAGAGTCTGATGAAAAGATAGCTTAAGAAGGGAAATTTAATATTTTCTAGGAAAATAAGTGAAAAAAGTAATGAAAGTTGAGTAGAAGAGGGTGGTGGGAAAATAGAGCTGCTAAGTAGGTAAACACATTAACATAAATTCAAATAAGGCTAATGAGGTGAACCATCTGCCCATTTTATTAAGCTGGAGGACTTAACTTCTTGTCTCCAGGGCTCTGACTCTTCCCCTACCTATAATTCCCTGAACTCTATTCTAATACCTCAGATCTCATTTGCCACCTGAAGACTTTAGAGATGTTTCAATAGCACTCATATCCTTTTAAAATATTTGTCTATTTTTTTGGCATTTGATAACTTAGTTTAGCTTAATTGCTTATTCTTCCCATACTCCTCCTCTGTTGACAGTTTTTTTTCTCTCCAGTGCATTAAGATGTCAGTATTTTTTTTTGTCCTGTGTGCTATTAAGTAGAATTTTAGGTTATTAATATTAGTAGTTGTTATTACTAAGCTTGTTAATAGCGTTTTGTCTTTAGATATTTACATTTACATATATAAAGTAGTAGTTGAATTTAGATACATTGCTGTGTTTTTGTGGTTTGAAAACATTTTAGCTGATCATGGATGAATCGCAGACTTTCAAAAAATGTTTGAGTGCAGGCACAAACTTTCTCCTCAAGATCCTAACACTGTGTCCATTGCCTGGGTGCTGCCCATTTGGATACAAAATGCCAGTTATGTAATTTTTAGTGCTAGGGCAACTGCAAGTTCAATGTGACAAATTGGTAGTGGGAGACCTCCCCCCACCCCACAGACAGGGTTGCCTGGGCCTTTCTCTTCTGCTCCCCCTGATAAGAAACAAGATGAGGCTAGGTCTTCTGAAAAGGCTCCCTGCAAAAGACAAAGATAGAAAACAGGAGGCAAAAAGAGAAAGAAAAGTAAAAAGAGAAGGACAGCTCTGCTTCTACAATCAAATGTTCCTCTGATCTTGACAGTACCAGTCAGACCTCTACCTAAAGTTTTTTGGAGGGAACCGACATCTCAGTCATATCCATCCTCTCCTTTGCCCTGGTTTTCACCATTACTGGTGAGCACAGCATTGCATTGCAAGAAAGGAGATATTCCTGGCCTTCATCCTTGGCCTCTTCTACTCTACCATCTTGGAGCTTAACAGAGTTTCACATCAACAGGATGATGATAAAAGTTTTTGAAAATGCAGAGCCAGCTGGGAATTCTGGCAGTACCATCCCCTGAGAACGTACCGAACTTTGGCCACTTTACCCCCAACACACTTGTTTCCCTTGTTGCATTTCCTCCTTCATTCTGACAGTTTTGGATCCAACTAATCCCCGAAGCATCTCTATTGGTGCAGATAGTTAAATCTACTTAGACACCGAAAACTTCACTATATCCCACTTGACTCCAATAAATTTGGATCGGGAAGGGACTCAGAGCCGTAGAGTCAGAGCTGGGTTTCTTGGGGATGGAACGAACCAGATGCTCCTGGAACCATCTCTTCCCCTCAGTGTATTGGCACTAGATAGCTCAGGTCCAAGGTCAGCTTCAGTGTTGGGGCTGGTCAGGGTTGAAGGTTCTTTCTCCTCTTCGGATCCTAGGAGATCATCTGCTCTGGGTATAGTGTTGGCCTTTTGAAAGGGTTTTCGTCTTAACCAAAGAGAAGATTTTTTCTCCTAGTTCAGTTCCACCCAAATGCTAACTCGATCTTGTGATGTTATCTTCTCCCTTTCCTGCCAGACAGGGGCATTCAGGACCACAGGCTTCTGAAATAACTTGCTGCATCAGCTTCCTGTCTGATTCTGAACCATCTGTCTTCCTAACATAATCTGTTCACAGAAAACCAACGTGCAAGGAAAAGCACATAGACTCCTCTCCAGAGTCTTTCACAGAGGATAAACACTTGGATGAACGTGAGAGTTCACCCAGGTCCCTTTTGGAAGATGTCACCTTTAGTGAAATCCTTGAACTCATGAAACAGAGAGGAGGATGGTCCACTGAAGATCATTCACCCTAGATGAATTTATTTTTAGAGGCCTTTGGTTCTGGCTTAACATTATGTGGGAGGTACCACCTATTTTACCCGATCATTGACCTCATGCCACAGTGGGCTTGGAAAAGCACCCAGATGTGATGGAGCCAATACCCAAAAACTGGATAGGATTTTAGCACCTCTGAAGGACAGGAAACATTGGAGGAAAGGTCCAACAGTGGAGGCCATAGTTGTAGCAGCAGACACCAAAAGGAATTGTCTGAAGAGAGTTCCTGTGCCATCCCCCAACAGGAATTCCAGGGAGTTGGATACGTTTGTGAAATGGACATACTCATTAGCAACCTTTGCATTCAGGTCACTGAATTCTTTAGCTCATGTCATCAGATTTCAGAGGGACTTGACTGAGGAAGGTTCCAAGTGTCTTTATTGAGTTTTGCATGTGGACGTCCAAAAGATTGTGTACTTCCAGATTTCTACTCTGCAGCAGGCACAGTGCTTTCTGTAGGATGGCATGCTTGGATGTGGCTTTGTGATTTCGTGGAAGTTTTCAAGACGTCCTTCAGCAATGTCCCATATGATGGCTCTACCCTTTTTAGACCCAAAGTTATAGACACATTGGCCAGGAGCCAGCAATCCACCCCCCCAAAAGAGATTCTACTCCAGGAATCAGAGGGCTGTGAAAAAGATGTGATTTCACAAGTTGCAGAATTCTTACCAGGACTCTTGTGGTGATAGACCTCCAGGTGGCAGAGGTGGAGGAAAGTCCAGTGGACATTGCCCTAGAGGCAGGGGTGGACTGCATAACCAGGGTGTCCCATGTCTTTTACCAAGTCGCCCTGTAGCATCCCTTAAGGGTTGCTCAGCTGCTGCACTCTGTAAGCAGTTGGGGGACGCTTATCTCTGCACCCCCAAGCCTGCCAAAACATAACAAAAGATATGTGGGTGCTAAAGATAATTTGAAGAGGCTATTCCATTTCCTTTTCTTTCCCTCCCATAAAGAAAAAAAGTGGTTCCCAGCATTCCACACAGTCAGAGGAAACCAGCAGGACTAGAAATTTCCAAGTTGCTAGAAAGTCATCCATCCAGTCCCCCAGGCCAGTTAAAATCTCATGTTTACCCAAGATTCTTTTTAATACCAAAGAAAATGAGGGACATCAGATCTGTTGTCATCCCAGATAATTTGTAAAGCAGACAAAATTCGGGATGGTCACAATTCTGTCTATATTGCCTCTTCTGAGGAAGGACAATTGGATGTGCTCGACAGAATGCTTACTATCATGTAAAAATAGGGAAACACTCCTGGGAGATTCCTCTATCTCCGGATGGGAACCAGTCATCACCAGTTCAGAGCCCTGGCCTTCAGTCTCACCACGACCCCCAGGGTGTTCACCAAGATAATAGCAGAGGTAGCGGTGCACATGCATCTTCTAGGGATCCAGGTCTTCCCTTAGGCGATTAGATCATGACTGCTGCATCCAAGTATTTGCTGTTATATCATTTGGACCTTCTGCTCTGGTGTCTACAGAATCTACTGATAACAGTAAATTTCCACAAGTGTCATTTGCTTCCAACCCAACAGACAGAATTCATTGGAAACCACCTCAACACAACTCCTCAAATTGTCCGTCTCCCCCACCACAGAGTCTTATCTTTGCATCTATTGGCCGCACAGCTAATACATATTCTCTAACCAGCAGCACAATTAATCCTCCATCTGTTGGTCTCATGGTTTCCTCATTTATAGTAATTCTGAAGACTCACTACCATCCGTGGACAGTATCAGTCCAGTGGTCTCAGAAATTTCACCCATTACACTCCAGGATTCAACTCTCAAGAGTTTGCAGGCAACATATCTCTTGGTGTATAACCTCACCTTCAATAACAGAAAGATGGCACTTTCATACAGATCCACCAATAACATTATTGACCAAAGACATCTCCCTTCTAGGGTAGGGTGCATTTTAAAGAGAGAATGAGCCAAGTCACATAAGGCCAACCTCCACATCATTGTCTTGGAGATGAGGATGATCCTTCTAACATTGTAAGCACTTTGGGGTGTCCTTCACAAAAATGTGATTTCCATATAGACAGACAAACATGACTGTTTAGTATATAGTATTGCTAGGTTATGAGTGTTTGGCAATGGGCAATGTCTTCACATCTTTTTCTGATAGCAGCGCACATTCTGGGGTCTTCCAGTTTTCTAGAGGACAAGTTGTAGTTGGGCAGGACTATCCTAACTCCTCATGAGTGGTCCCTCAATCCAATAGTGGCAACTTTAATTTTCAGCTGCTGGGCTTGCACTTGATGTGGCCTTTCACTTCCTTCCTCAACGACAAGTGCAGTAGTTACTTTGCATCCCTCCACAGGGACAGTCACCAAGGGATGGCTGTGGTCCCTAGTTGGGCCCTGAGTCTTCTTTTATGCCTTTTCGCCCATTACTTCTCGTGAGCAAATTCATTCAAAAAGCCAAACTGTGCAAGGCCAAAGTTATCCTCATTGCCTCCTGCTGGCCCTATCAAACATGGTACCCTCTTCTGTGGCCTCTACTGTTGCATCTTACTTGGATGCTGGATCAATATCCAGGTCTTTTTTCTCACCCATCCAGATTGCCATGTCTGGATCAGACTACCATGAAACTTATCAGTTTGTTCCTCCAATTTTAACCAGAATTAGTGATGTCAGGCTTCCCAGTATGGTTGTTGAAATCGTGTCGGCTTCTCAGATGCTTGCTACAAGGGGTTATCGCAGCAAATGGGAAAAGTTTTCTTTTTGGCAGTAGGTAAAGGTTTGGACCTCTTTTCTGCTCTCATACTCTCCATCTTTGAGTTCTTATGTGAACTTTTTCAAAAAGGTTCTAGTTATTCTACCATCAAAGTTCAAATGACAGCAATTTTGAATTTTCATATTGGACACCGGGATACTTCATTGGCCTCCTTAAAGATCTAAATGCATTTCTTAGAGGAACCTTTGTTACGTCCTCCCATTAGAAATTCATTCCCTCCATGAGGTATTACCATCATGCTGCAAGCTTTGACTCAACTGCCCCCCCCCCGAACCATGGCCACAATAGATATTACATATTTAAGTTGGAAAACCATTTTCTTAATGGTGATCACTTCAGCCAGATAAATTTCAGAATTATAAGTACCCTGTGTAAACCTCCCTATGTGATTTTCCATAAGAATAGGGTTCCTCAGAACTAATTCATCCTTCATAGGTTCATAGGAGGTTACTAGGCTAGAGGCTGTCGAGCCTTTATATGCCTAGCCATGTTAATCCCAGGTTGCCCAATTGTCCTTGGTTAGATGGACTTACTTTACAGATAAACACCAACTACCCCTGGCCATGAGGGACATGGGTGCCACCCGGGGGTGAATTTGCAGTCACCCATCCATTTGTCTTGGTTGCATTTGAATAGGGTCATTGAGGAGCTTTGCTCCACATGAATTGGAAGTTTATTCCAGAGGAGTAGCAATTTCTGGGAACATACCTGTCTCTCCAGCATGTTCTGTTAATGTCACTGGCAAGGTTGAGATCCCTAGCGCATGTGACTGTAGTGCCACTTGATTTGCGGATGTGCAGCATTTCCTTCAGTTTGGAGTTGGACACTGCCCTCTAGACCAGCAACAAGTCACCTCTTAGTAGAGTATATGAAGCAGAGTACAGTGACCGGGCTTTGTCTGTGCAAGTAGATTATGGTTTGGAGGCCTTGTATTATCTTAGTGAGAAACCTCTGTGGTCTCTCCATTTGCTGCAAATGTCTGGTGAGATGCATGTAGAAGGGAGCATTGTACTGTAATTGTCTGATTAGGGTCAAGTAAAGTGGGGTTGTAACATCCTTAGACCTGGATGCGATACCTCTACTTATGAGATGCGCAGTGTAGAAGGTTTATCATACCACAGTGGAAACTTGGTGGTCAAAGTTCAGATTGCTGTCGACCTGTGTTCCCAGATCTTGCACCACTGGGTTTGAACTTAGAGGGGTGCTGTCAATATTATAATTAGTGGGGAATCCTGCTTAGCCAAATAGGATAAGTAGTGCACTTTTTTGCATTTAGTTTTAGACCATGACTTTGGCAGCAGTCATCTGTTTGTGTTAGCCCCTCCTGTAATATGTTAACATCATTGGGGGACTTAGTAATTGAACCTAGTTTACAATCAGCAATGAACTTAGTAAGCCAAAGGCCATCCACTTTAGCCTGGCTTTACAAGAAATATATTCCAAATTGTAAAGGGCCCAGTACAGATCCTTGTGGTATGCCAAGGTGACAGGTCTACTGGTAGGCTGGAGTCACCAACTTTAACAGTATATATTCTGTTGGTCAGTCAATTAGCTACCCATCTAATGATGTAAGGGTTAATACCTAGCTGGAGGAGTTTTTCAGTGATACCAGAGTGTGTGTGTGTGTGTGTGTGTGTGTGTGTGTTGGGGGGGGGGTCAAAGGCTTTGGCTAGGTCCAGATAGGCAGTATGCATGGTCTTACCTTCATCCAGGGCTTTGGTGATTTTCTTGAAGAAATCTGCCAGGTTCAGTAAGCGTGATCTACCCTTGAGAAAGCCAAACTAGGTTGGTTCTAGAGTTTGAAGGTCACCCCTTTCCTTGTTGAAAAGGTCCATGATCCTTTCCATGGCCTCCAGATCAGGCTGGTTAGACTTTTGGGTCTATATTTCCCACAGTCTGTTGGTGGCCCCCCTTTATGCAAGGAGATTACTGTTGCTGTTCTCCATTCTGCTGGTACAAAGCCAGTTCTCAGGCTATTATTAAAGAGAAAGGCAAGTGGGTCAGCTAGGTCCTGTTTTAGATTGCTTAGTAAGCAACCTAGGATGTTATCTGGTCCCATTGAGACAGTGTTTTTGGTCTTGGTGAGTGCGGCTATGACTTGATCTGTAGTGATACTTGGTAGAGAACTGGTGTCAAGTTTGCTTTGGGGTATGGCTGGTGGGGATAGGGGGTTGAAGTTTCCACCAAATCTGTCAGCTAACAGGTTAGCAATTTCCTCTGGTGTAGTGAGTGGTACCATCTGCTACCAATTTTGCACATACCTGGAAACCCCCTTTTAGATTTCGACGTACTTAAAGAATGCCTTATGATTGTGATTGGCTAGGAATGCTACTTTAGCTTCATAATTAGCTTTAGAGGACTTTACAAGATTGGGCTAGACAGAATTTACATTTCACAGGAACGTGTATTTAATTGAAGGTCTTGATACACACCCAATAATTGTTTCAGATCTTGCGCCAGTAATAGGTAAAATAAAAACACCGGGTAATAAAATAAAAATGCGACATTAGCGCCTTCCCACTTATCTGTTGAAAAGAAAGAAATTTAAGGAATTGGTAGTTGAGATTATTCAGGAGCTATTAGAGGAGATAGAATTTTCTTTTGAAAATGCATCTAGGGTGTGGGATAAAATTAAGGTGGAGTTTAAAAATAGGGTGGGAATAAAAGAAAGGGAGCAATGGTTAAGAAGCAACAAAAATTATTTAGAGGGATTGACAAATGTTAAAGTATTGCAGAATAGTGGGAATCTCACAGAACAAATCCCCAGGCATCACAAATTTGAGAGGAGGATCAACTGCAGAATGCTAGGCAAAAATAAGGAATTATCTTGATAATATGCACAAGCTTAGAAAGATTGCTGTTAAGCAACTGTTTTTGATACTACTTGTTTTTGTGTCAAATTGATTCGGTAATTTTAGGGGCCAGGCAGTCACTTCAAAGATGCAAGTTAGAACAGGAAGAGCAAATTGATTTATAGCTTGAAGTTTTTTCCTGGATGTCAAGGCAGTTTTGTCTTCTGAAATATTCCTTACCGAACTTTATTCTCATTTGTTTGTTTTAGTGTTGACCATTCATGTATTCCCAAACACTTGTGCAGTCCTTCCTGCTCAAGTTTCTTTATATCACATTCCTATCCTTGGTTAATATTTTCCTGGTGCTGTAGCTTTCCTTTTCTAAATGTTGCTTTTGCACATTACTAAGACCAAATGCCATTCTTTTATCATCTGGAAAAGTTTTAACCATTTGTGGTTATGCTTTCAGCCCCTCATCTTATGAGCTATACAGTTTCAAGTCATCTAGAAAAAGTAGGTGAGAAGCTTTAAACAAAGTTGGTTATGAGGAACCAAATTGTAACCGTACCCTAATCTGTTAAATAAGGAGCTTAATGGAGTAAAGGTAAGACGAAACAACAGTGGTGACAAAAATCACCTTGGAGTATCTCCACTTTGAATAGTTATGACTGAGATAATAACCCTTTGTCATGGCTCAGCTAAAGAGTGGCTTACAACTTTTTCATAATCACTGTAATGTAATTAAATTTAGGGTGTGTATTACATGTCTGCAAGCATTCCATTATCAGTGAATGTGGGGTGCCGTCAAATGCTTTTTTTTGTAATCTTTCCATACATACTTAAATTATTCCCTTTTTACAACTCTCTATTATGCCTTTATTTTGCAAGAAATTATCCTTTGCTCCATGACTGTTAGCATAATTGAATTTTTTTTTCTAAATGACTGTAATTCTGTCTGCATCAATTCCATAATATAATTTGTATATTGTTAGAAGGCAAGTTATTGTTGTATAGTTCTTACGTTGGCTTGCAGTTTCACTCTTAAGGATTACTGTTTTCCTTGTTAGCCAAGTTGGTGTCTGTTCAGGATGCACATACAAGTGATTCTTGTTCAAGGTTAAATCTTTGTGTAAAGTTGTTAATACCTTTAACCTGAAGTTAAGTACTACATTTAGGCCTGGTGTTTTCCATTTAGGAGCTTATCTTAACATTGTTTCAGTTTCTCTGGCATTTACTTTATCCCATTTTATATCCTCTACATTACATCATCTTACTGTTTCTTTTAATTCTTCTATCCCTTCAGAATCTTTATGTGCAACAAGGATGTCATTCTATTCATATACTGCAGTATTCATAACATGAGGGAAGTCTGGCCAGTATACCAAAGTCTAAATGCTACAGCAAGGTACATGCAATGGCACATCACTCAGCATACATCGGCCATAAAGAGATGTTTGGTATAAAGAGGACATTTGCACGTACCTACCTCAGAACTTTTCTGCCGCCTGTCCGACTGCCAGCTCCGGTCGTCACTTGCCAAAGAACTCATGTTTGTGCTCCAATTAAGTACCCTGTAGAGGGTTTTCCTTTTCCTTTTGGCTATTATTTTTTTTTTTTTTTTGCGAGTACATGTCAGCTAGGAAGAGCAAGTGTCATTGTGGAAGGCAGATTCCACATAAATTCTCACGAGCTTTGCTTATTTTGCTTAGGCCCAGACCACAATCACATGTCCAGTGATATCTGCAAGGCCTTTGTTCCTAAAACCCACCATAGTCGCCTAGCGTCCCTTAGGTTATATTTGGAGAATCAATGTTTTAAGTGCTTAGCTTGAGACATGGAGCTGACATCAGGCCCTTCAGAAGACCCGCAATTCAAAAAGGCCAAGAAACCTCTGCCTGATCTTACAGCTGCTGCCTCTACTCTGGCCATCCTTCCTGAGGCTGATGTAGGCCTGGAGGCCACTGCAGAATCTGCAGAGCCACCTTCAACAGGTACCTCGGTGGAAGCCATCAAGAAATCTCTAGGCATGTTCCAGAAGGATTCACAGGTGTCAGACTTGAGCACCAGGGGGAACCATGGCTGGTTATCTCTGAAGGCCTGCACAGCATGACACAGTTTGTTGTTCCTGAGAGTTTTCTTACAGACGTCTTGGAATTCCGCCTGACATCAGGCCCTTCTTTCATCGCCTGGCTCCTGAGGCTCCAAAGAAGAAAAAACTAAACATGTTTCCCTGGCCCCTCAGGGCCAGGCTTCTGATCAAACTCCTGACTGGCAGGCCTTTACCAAGGCCTCTTTAATGCCTTCATGGCTCCACTGCTAGAAGTCAGCCCCTTCTTTTCCAACTCGAGCCCTTTCTCCTTCTACCCCTTTGAAAAGGCCTGCAGAGGATGTCTCTTCTGAAGAGGACGATTCATCAGAGAATTGATCTCTTGCCTACTCTACTCAAATTGCTTCTCCTCTGGGTTATGCCTCATTAGAGGATGAATCTAATGGTATGGATTCCCCTGGGGAGGATATTTCCTTTGGAGAGACCATTTTGAAGATATATTTCTTTAAATGGGATTACTGCCAGATTTCTGAGATTCAAAAAAGGTGCTATGACCTCCTACAAACTGAATCCCCTAATCCTTCAGTCATCCCTCCAGTCCTGACAGTCTTCTTGGATGCCTTCACTGCAGCTTCTAAGTGCCCAGACTCCCAGCCCCCAAGCCCCCTGACAGATTTTACAAGGTGCCTGAGGATGCCAAGTTCCTTTTTAAGGCACCCATGGCTGACCTAACTAGTATATCAGTGGCAGCAGATAAAAGCTTCCAAACTTTTACCCTCCACCACTCCCCTGTTTCCCTCTGATAAAGAAAGCAAGGATGTTCTTCATCTCACATTGCTGCAGTCATAACTTGTGGGTAGTCCGCTGTCCTCGGTCGGCCCGAATACCAAAGTATTAGGGTGGCGTCGGTCATGGGCGCTCAGATCTGACGTCAGTGCGTCATGGTATTAAAGCGCGTGACCGACGTCATATCCTCAGTCTTTTTTGCCGCATGGTCCAAAGCAGAAGCAGCGTTTGCAAGTGCCGTTCGGCGTTCTGAAATTTTCGTATTCTGAGTTTCAGACCGAAACCAAGTTGGGCTAAGTACCCCGTTGGGGAATATTTTTGTTTTTTCTTGCCTCAGTTAATTCCGGATGTCAGAAAAAGTGAATAATTGTATTTCTTGTGGGAAACAGATACCGCATAGGGATTACCACTCTCTCTCTATTCCTTGTTTGGGGCCTGAGCACGACGTAGTCGGGTGTCGCTTTTGTGCTAGGTTTAATAAGCGCACCATTCAACGTAGGTTAGATTGCGCTAGGCTTGTCTTCGGTAAGCGGTGTAATTACAATATGCCGTCGGGTCCTCCGACGCTACCGCTAAGAAGCGCAAGGAAAAATCGTTAAGGTCCAATCAGGATGAGTCGTCCGTTCCGGACGCCGGTTCTTTAGAAACTACGGTGGAATCTGTAGATCCAGCCGAGGTTTCAGCTGAGTCTCAGGGGGAGACGTTAATTTTGCAGGATGTGGCCTCTCAGGAGTCAGGTCAGGCTGAGGGGGCCTCTCAGGTTGCTGTACTCCCTTCTTTGCCTAAGGGGGTTAGGCCTTCTCCTTCTGTTTCTAAGGTACCTTCTAAGGGCAGGCCTGGTTTGCCTTCCTCTGGTGTCAGTCCTAGTTCTGCAGGTTCTGTGCCTAAAAAACACATGCTTAAAATGGCAGAAGATTTAATTTCCTTAATCAGGGGTTCTATGCCTCCTCCAGATAAGAGGCCTAGGGTAGAGCCAGAGGTAGAATGTTTGGAACAGGCTTCAGATTACTCAGAGTCTTCGGCTGAAGACACTCAGGATTTTCCTCCTTATTCTGATTCAGACGCAGAGGATTCCAGTCCTCCTGCTTCTCCTCCAGAGGATTTTTTTTTTCAGAAACCCTGCATTCTATGAGGGAGCATTTTAAATGGGAAGGCCAGGATTTCTCAGATTCCCGAAAGAGGCTTAGGGAATTTTTGTTTTTACCACAACATCGGCCCTTAGCTATACCTCCTGTTTTGGATGTTGTTCAGGATGTTTTCTCTGAGGCTTCCCTTAATCCAGACTCTTTGCCTCCTGCCAGTTAAACCAGATAGGTATTACAGAGTGCCTGAGGCTCATAAATATCTGTATAAGAGCCCAAGGGCTGACCCAGAAACTATTAGCCAGGGACCTAAGGGTGTCAGGGCTTCTGTTGTAAAGAATCCAGTTCCTATGGATAAAGATTCTAGAGCTTTGGATAGGTGGGGTAAGAAAGTGTACACCTCTTCCACTCTAGCAATGAGGGCTTTGAATTGCCAGTTTCATATGTTGAAGTACCAGAATTTTCTCCTTACTCAGTTAAAATCTAAGGTAGATGCTTTGGCAGAGGGCATAGAGTGTAAGGAATTACAGGATTTGGTTCATGCCTCTGATCAGGTGGGTAAGCATTCTTTGCAGTGTGGTTTCGATGCTTTACAGGCTTCTTCCAGGGTGGCTGCCACTGGATCAGTTATTCGCAGGCACGCCTGGCTTAAGGATCAGAATTTGTCAGAGCATGTTAAAGCTAGAATTTTAGATGCTCCTTTACAGTCTGAAGTTTTGTTTGGTTCTCCTGTGGAGTCTGTCTTAAAGAAAATGGAAGACAAGGCTAAGTCTATGCAGACTGTTAAAGATTTTTTGCAGGTGCAGCCCCCTAAGTTTAGCAGGAATTGGCCTACTAAGGGATGGGCTTACCCTTCTTCTGATTTACAGTCTAGAGGCAGATCTAGGCGTGGTAGGGGCAGAGCTCAGAGTTCTTTCAGGCCTAGAACGTGGAGTTCCCCTGCACAATCTACAGGTGAGGGCAGGGGCCAGTCCTTTCGTAAACAGGCTCAATGACCTGCATCTTCAGCTGCCAGATCCCTCCTGTCTGGCAGCACCTTTGGGAGGAAAGTTGGCACTCTTCAAGCAAAATTGGCTTTTAGTCACCCAGGACAAATGGGTGTTGGACATTATAGACCGAAGCTACAAGTTTTATTTCCACACATTGCCTCCTTTCTAGGGCATGCCAGACGTTCCTCCTCAGCAAAGGGTAGAGGCTCACAAACAGATTTCTTTACTTCTTCAAATGGGGGCTATACAGCAGGTCCCTCTGTCAGAAGTGGGCCTAGGATTCTATTCTCGCCTGTTTCTTGTACCAAAGAAAGGAAACACTTGGAGGCCAATTTTGGATTTATCGATCCTCAACACATACCTGGACATTCCAAAATTCAAAATGTTGACGTTGCAACAACTTCTGCCTCTGTTGGGCAAAGATCACTGGATGGTAACTCTGGATCTCAAAGAGGCTTATCTTCATGTTCCTATCAGGCCCAGTTGCAGGAGATACCTGCGTTTTCGGGCTGGGACTTTACATTATCAGTTCTCTGCATTGCCCTTTGGCTTATCTACTGCCCAGGGTGTTCACAAAGGTTCTGGCTCCGTGATAGCCTTCTTAAGGTTAAGAGGAATACAAATTTATCCTTATTTGGACGATTGCCTGATTCTTGCTCAAGACAAAAACAAGCTTCTTCACCATCTACAGTATGTTATGGCAGTGTTAAGGTGCCTAGGGTATTCTGTGAACGAAACAAAGTCCAGTCTAGTACCCTCTCAGGAAATGTGCTTTCTGGGTGTGAGACTGAATACAGCTTCCCAGATGGCCTTTTTGACCCTGGACAAACAAAGAAACCTTACACTTTACTTCCACCAATTGTCTCTACTGTCCAGGCTGACTGCAAGGACAGTCCTTCAAGCCTTGGGGTTCATGGCATCTTGTATTCTGGTGCTTCCCAATGCCAAACTGCATATGAGGAAGCTACAATGGTATCTCAAAAATGTATGGACGCAACACTGCCACGATCTGGACACTGTCATTCAGATAATACCTTGCATTCAAAAGGAATTTTTGTGGTGGGCTCAGGAATGTCACCTAAACAAGGGACTCTCTGTGACCCGACCAGAGGCGAGTCAGATCTTAACGACAGATGCCTCGGACAAGGCTTGGGGAGCTCACCTCAATGGAAAATGGGTTCAAGACACGTGGCCTGCCAGACTTCAACATTTACATATCAACTTGAAGGAGATGTTAGCAGTCCAATTTGCATTGATGGCTTTCAAGGATCTACTTCACCCAGGACAAGTGTTGATTCAAACAGACAACACAACTGTCATGTGGTACATCAACAAGCAAGGGGGAACCCATTCGTACCCTCTTTGCAGGCAAGCTATGGTTTTGTGGGAGACTGCTCTCAGTTTGCACCTCACTCTTCAGGCAAGGTTTCTGCCAGGAGCACAGAACTCCTTAGCAGATGTTTTGAGCAGACAGATGGTGGATCCCCACGAGTGGAAATTGGATACTCATGTATTTCGACAGTTGACTGTGATATGGGGGACTCCAGACATAGATCTGTTCGCTTCTCCACTAAATTTCCAGTTGCCAAAGTTTTGCACAAAGATGTTTCATCCAGCAGCTTGGAAAGTGGATGCTCTATCATTCAGTTGGAGCAATCTTCACATCTATGCCTTTCCTCCTCTGCCTCTCCTTCCCAAGGTGCTCTTGAAGGTCAGACAAGACAAGCCCACCATGATTCTAATAGCTCCAGATTGACCTCGACAGCACTGGTACCCTCTGCTGAGGAGTTTAGTAAGGGAGCCTCCTTGGCCTTTGCCTTCAATTCCACACCTTTTGTCTCAGGCAGGCTATCATTTCCTCAATGTCAGGATTCAGTCCCTGCATCTAACAGCCTGGCATATTCTGTTCTAGAACCTGGAGGGTCGCAGCTTCCTCAACAAGTTTTGAATGTTATTTTGGAGGCCAGAAGGCCTAGTACAAGGAAAGTTTATGCAGATAAATGGGGGAGATTTTTTATTTGGAGCAAAGCAAAGAGCTTTGATGTTTCCAGGCCTGATTTGAGTGTTTCTCTTCAATATCTTACGGAATTATTAGACAAGGGTTTGTCTTTCTCCTCTGTAAAAGTTCATGCTGCAGCCATTTCTGCTCACTATGACTGTGACCCACCATTATTCTCTCATCCTTTGTTTAAGCAATTCCTTAGAGGGGCAAAGAACATAAGACCCCGCGTAGAGCTCCTACTCCTTCCTGGGATCTCAATTTTGTGTTGGAAAAGCTTACTTTACCTCCTTTTGAACCTGCAGCTACGTCTGAGTTAAAGTTTTTGTCTTGGAAGACTGCTTTTTTGTTGGCCATTACGTCTGCTAGAAGGGTATCTGAATTACAGGCTCTAATGGCAGTTGAACCCTTCCTGATTTTTCATAAGGATAGGGTATCTCTGCGTACTAACCCTACTTTTATGCCTAAAGTGGTTTCAAATGTGGCCTTGAACCAATCTGTTCATTTGCCCACTTTTTATGCTGATCCCCAAAATAAAGGGGAGAACATTTTGCACACTTTGGATATTCACAGGCAGTTGCGTTATTATTTGAGCAGGACTAACAGGTTCAGACAGTCTCAACAGTTGTTTGTTTCTTTTGCTTTGGCCTCTCAGGGGAAACCTGTTTCAAAACAAACTATTTCTAAGTGGATTGGCCATTGTATTGCTTTTTGTTATTCTCATCATGGTAAGGAGATTCCGGCTGGAATCAGACCTCATTCCACTAGGGCAACTGCCAATTCTTCTGCTTTTTAAGGGTGTAGCTACTAAAGATATTTTGGAGGCAGCTACTTGGAGTTCAGTGCACACTTTTTCTAAACATTACCATCTCCCTCTTTATTCCAAATCTAGGGCTGGATTTGCCACTGCAGTCTTACAGGGCATGTTAGCAGCTCCCAATGCTTTATGATTTTGCCAGCCTCCCTTTACCTTTGCTTTGGGATTCTACCCACAAGTTATGACTGCAGCAATGTGAGATTAAGAACATAGTACAGTTTTGTACCTACCATAAATGTAGATGTTCGAAGATCCACATTGCTGCAGTCCAATTTACCCTCCCTCCTTCCCCTCTGTAGTTTGGAGTGGTTGTGTGGTTTGGGTGGTAGAGGTTGTTTGTACATGGGTTTTGGAGGTTTTTCTATTTTTGGCTGTGGCCTTTCTTTTTAGGGCCTTCTGACATCTGGGACAAGAAAAGACTGAGGATATGACGTCGGTCATGCGCTTTAATACCATGACGCACTGACGTCAGATCTGAGCACCCATGACCGACGCCACCCTAATACTTTGGTATTCGGGCCGACCGAGGACAGCGGACTACCCACAAGTTATGACTGCAGCAATGTGGATCTTCGAACATCTACATTTATGGTAGGTACAAAACTGTACTTTATGGATAGGCTGGAGAAAAACATTTTCGCATCTACAACCTTGGCCTTTAGAGCAATGAATTGTCAGACTCACATGGGCAAATATTCTCTGGCTGTTATGGCGGATGCAGTGAAACTCCTGTCAGAGCTTCTAGATAATCCCAACAAAGCCAAGCTTTCCAGTATTCTAAATTCCTGCTTCCAGGTTACTAGGCACTCCATCAGATGTAGTTATGATGCAGTGGAGGCTTTGGCTAGGGCTGCAGCTACAGGGTCTGTCATGAGAAGGCATGGCTTAGATTACAACCCTTACTGGCTAATATCAAAGCTAAGCTCATGGATGCCCTTCTGGACAACAAGGCCTTATTTGGCACTGCAGCCTCAGGGCTTTATAAAACTCTTCAGGAAAAGGGGAAGGAACTCCAGGATTTAAAACACATTTTTGTCTCTCTTGTCCCCTGCTTCCAGTGAAACTACCCAGCCAGAACCACATTTTTAGGAAGGCAACTAAATTTATTGCACCAAAAGGTAAGAGGGATGCTAGGAGGCAGGCTCCTTCTAAGTCTGCTTCCTCCACACCCTCTCAGAAACAGCCTTTTCAGGCCATACCTGGTAGTCTGTGACTACCAGGTCTCAGACCCCATCTAACCTAGTTTCTGTTCTCCTCTCTGTTTACCTCTCAGCTTGAAAACTGGTAACCCTGGACTCCTGGGTCCTCTCCATCATTGACCAAGGTTACTTCATGGTATGGGAAACCTGTCCTACCTTCAAGGGGGATCACACAACCCCCACAGGACCAAATGGAATTCTTTCCACTAGCCCTCTCCTCTCTCCTTTCTCAGGACACTATCCAGGAGGTGCCACCCAACCAAAGGGGAAAAATATTTTACTACAGGATGTTTCTGTTCACATGAAACAATGGCCCTTGGCGGCCCATTCTAGACCTATCCCATTTAAACAACTTTGTAAAAGTTCCCACCTTTCACATGGTGACCCTACCTACTTTTCTCCCTCTGATTCTTCCCCGGCCTTCATGGTGTCACTGGACATAAGATGCCTACCTTCACATCCCCATTCACCAATGGTTCAGTATATTCCTTCGCTTGTCTGTGGCTTCCTCTCATTTTCAGTTTTGTGGCTTGCCCTTTGGTCTATCTACAGCACCTAGGGTATTCACAAAATGTTTAGCCCCTGTTATAGCCTACTGCAGGGCATACAGATGTTTCCATATTTGGATGACCTGCTCCTCCAGGCCACATCACCATAAATACTCCTGGACAATCTTTCCTACACAGTGTCCCTTCTGAGAGGGCTAGGGTTTACCATCAACCTCCAAAAGTCTTCCCTAACCCCCTCCCAGGATCATGTCTTCCTGGGGTGCAGGATCCTGACAAGCGCAATGATGGCTTGCTTACCTCCAGAAAAGATCCTGTCTCTCACCTTGTATTTCCAGGATCTAATACCATTTCAATCCCTGACTACCAAGGGAGTTCCTGTGCCTCCTGGGGTTCATGGCTTCAACTATTCCAATACTTCCCTTTGCCAGGCTACACGAGGAAATTTCAATGGCTCCTGAGAACAGTTCGGAAGCAACACTCTAACCCCCTGGAATTTATTGTACCCCTCTTCCCCTGTTTGACAAAGGAGTTAGAGTGGTGGATTTTTCAGGTGTCCCGAAATCCAAGCCTACCCCTTCAACCATTTCCACCCACCCAAGATCTGTACATGGATGTGTCAGACATAGGATGGGGTGCAACTCTGGGAAACTGGAAGGTCAGGGATGTGTGGTCTCCACCTCAGATAAAAGAACATATCAACATAAAGGAAATGAGAGCTTTGATATTTGTCCTCAAAATCTTCAAGTCCAGGATTTCACCAGGCGGTCCTAAGGTGGTTCACAGACAGTACCACAGTACTCTGGTACATCAACAAGCAGGGAGGGGCAAAGTCCAATATCCTTTGCAGACTGGCATTGTAGATAGCACAGCAGAGTTAGGTTTCTGTCCAGGCTGTTTACATTCCCTCAGCTCAGAATGTGATTACAGACTCTCTAAGCAGGTCCAAAACTCAATCCCATGAGTGGATGTTGAACAGGGATGTGTTTCTGAACCTTGTCCGACGATGGGGTATCCCTCAGATAGATCTTTTTTTACCTCCCCCATGAACAATCAGCTTCCCAAATATTGTGTCAGGATTCCACATCCTATGGCATGGAAAGTGGGTGCACTATCATTTCCATGGAAGGGGATGTTTGTGTATGCATCCCCCCCTTCCCACTCCTTCAGAATGTTCTGAAAATTCAGTGGAAACAATCAAACATCTTCCTGGTGACCCCCTTTTGGCCAAGACAGCTTTGGTTCCCCCTTCTTCTACATTTAGCCAAGTGCAATCACCACACGTTACCGCCCCAAGATGGACCTACTCACACAGGACAAGGGAACTCTAGTGCATCCACAAATGTCCACCCTAAACTTGACTCTGTGGATGATAGGGCTTTGATTCCCTTTAGACATCTTTACACTGAGGATGTGCTACAAGTTCTGCAGGAGGTCAGTAAACCTACTACTAGAATGTCCTAGGTCTCCAAATGGAAGAGGTATTCCTTCTGGTGTCTTAAAAAAAACACTTGCAACCACTGTCTGTAGAGGTGCCAGTGGTTTTGTCTTACCTGTGTAAATTAATGAAGAGTGGCTTGTCATATTTCTTAGTCAAGGCACATTTGTCTGCCATTTCAGCATGCTTACCTATGTTGCCTCCTTTGGCTTCCAGGTTGGAAGTAAAACTGTTCCTAAAAGGCGTCCTTCACATTAGACCACCAAGGAAACCAGTCTGCCTCCTCCTTGGAATCTCAGTTTTGTCCTGGAAAAATTTACCCTAGCTCTCTTCGAACCAGCAATGCCATCCTCCCTGCAACACTGCACATGGAAAACGGTTCTCCTAGTGGCTGTTACCTCTGCCAAAAGGGTTTCTGAGGGCAAGCCCTTATGGCCTCTTCTCCCTTCACTGTCTTTCATAGGGACAGGGTTTTTCTTCGGACTAAGCCATCCTTCATGCCCAAGGTGGTTAATGAGTTATCCCTGAATCAGGCTGTCAATCTCCCTACCTTCTTCCCATTTCCTCAATCCTCCAGTGAGAGGATTCTCCACACCTTGAGCATTCACAGACAACTCCGATACTATTTGTGCAAAACCAAGCCCATCCGTAAGTCTTGACAGATTGTCTCCTATCACCCAAGTGCTCTGGGCCAGCCTGTTTCCAAGCAAACTATTTCCTTTTGGATCTCTAAAGCCATTTCTTTCTGCTACTCAGCCAATGGAAAGGATCTATCTTCCCTTATAATGGTAGACTCTGTTAGGGCTATTTCCTCTTCTTGGGCCTTCTTTAAAGGATTGGGTACAGTTTCTATCCTAGAGACAGCTACCTGGTCCTCTGTTGATACCTTCACCAAGCATTACAGGTTGGATGTTATTTCCAACTCCAGAGCGGGGTTTGCCAGAGCTATTCTCTATGGCTTTGTGGAAAATGTTTCTGCTCCTCCTCCCAATTCCTCCTCTGCATGAGCTTTTGCATTCTCCCTCATGTAATGAATACTGCAGCATATGAATAGAATGACACAGAATAGTTGTGTAAAATCTTGCCATAACAATAGATGTCCTTTTCTTCTATATGCTGCAGTATTGCTTCCCCCTTGCCTGATCCCTGGTTACATGTTTCTCACTTTTATCAGGCTGGTGCTTTGCAGCATTCAGTTCTGAGGTAGGTATATGCTGATGTCCACATTATACTTGACATTTCGTTATGGCCAACATACGCTGAGTGATGTGTGCCATCGCACGTACCTTGCAATAGCATTTAGACTTTGGTATACTGGCTGGATGTACGAGTCCACCAGAGGCGGACTCCCTCATGTTATGAATACTGCAGTATATAGAAGAGAGGGACATCTATGGGTTATGGTAAGATTTTACACAACTATTCTTTTTCATAAATTCTTATTTATTTATTTATTTACAGTTGATTTACCAGGATAGTCCATTGGGCCTAGAAGAACCCATTTTCAATGGAGTCCTGGGGAGAAAAGCTCCAAAAACGAAACCGTAAATTACAACAAAATTACAATCTAAGCTTTTGTTTTAGTAAGTACAAAATACTAGTAAAAAAAATTGCATTTGAACTTACAATATCTAAAGGAAAAATGGCAGTCAAAGTTTAGGTTATACTAAATTACAGATAAAATATTTCATTTAACAGACAATTTCTGAGATGAAAAAGTATCAGCATTATAAATCTCAAGGGTAGTTGTTTACACATACTTATAAATACTTATCAAAAATATGCCTACTACTACTGTATTGGTGGTGTTTCTGTTCGTTTTTTTTCCCTGCCAGTTCACTACAAGATATTTTTCAGTCATTTATACTTTTTCTGTATATCTTCTATGTTATTCTGCTTATGCTGATAGTTTATTAGAAAGACATAATGAATATTGGTCTGTTTAATGCTATGCATTGCTTTTCTAAGCATTTATGATCTATTCTTTTTTCTGAATCTTTCTATCATTGATACTTTTATTAATTGCTTTATAGTTTTCTCTGTTCATTACTACATGTTTTATTCCTTTCATTTATTACCCTGTTTTTGTGCAACACGTCATCCCCTGTTAGTTTAGCAGCACAGTGATGCATCCTATTTATTTGTATATCAATTTCTCTTAATAGTCCTGATTATTGTGTTCATCCATTTTACCAGTTTTCTTACAAATCTAACATTTTAGGTCTTATTTACTTTCTTTATTTTGTTTTTTTTTCATCTATTTTAATGCCTATCTGTCTACATTAAATCAAGCAAGTCGTCACTTAGATCAGTTTCTTCTAGACTGAGAGCCTCATCTTTGCTCTGTATTTATGATGTGTATTGTACAAAAGATTTTCCGGTAACGTATCCTCTCCAGATGCATCCTGCTTCATCTTTTACTCCTCCATATGGGGACCCATTGGCCCATCATACCACAACATTACCCATTGTCATAGTTGCCAGTGTTTATGATCGTTCCCTTGCTGTGTATCTTCAGCAAGGCTTTCGTATGTGTCTCCTGCAGAAGTGTCCAGAGCATCTCCATGTGGCAAATGTTCAGATACCTCCCACTCCATCTACTGCTTCATAATCTGATGACCCATTGTTCCATCATGTTATGACACTATCTATGTTGGAGTCTCCACACTGAATCATTCACTTGTCAGACAGTCCATCACTTCAGTTTTCATTTAACTTCTACCTCACTAGTATAGTCTTTTGTATTCTCCCTTTGTGGTCTTATTTTTTTGTATTGTGAAATTTTCCATATGTGAGTGCCTTTACCTGTATTTTTCTTCAAATATCTTCGGAGCTGCATTTTTTTATATTTATAAGTTTGTCTTCTCTGTGTACACACGGCACTATAGCAGATCTCTTTTTCTTTCCCATGTCCATGTTTCTTTTTTACCCCTTTCAAAAAGCTCTGTTTGTTTTCTTTACACAAAGGTGCCTGATTGATGAAGGGGAGCTTGAGGGATTAGTTGATGTGTCTACAGGGAAGGCATTTGCAAAACTGACTTGGACTTGAGATGGTCTTTAAGCTGAGCATGGAATGAGGGACAAATGGTAAGATCTTTAAGATTAGTAGAGAGGAATTTCCTGAGTTTGGGGCCTAGGATGGAGAAGGCATAGTTAGTGCAATGAAGTCTGGTTCTGGAATATGAAGTAAGTGGACCAGAGTGGTTAAGACTTCTTACGTTGTAGTTGTGTGGGCGTCTAAATAGGTTGGAATCAAGTGAAGGACAAGAATGTTCTCTGAGGAGATTGCAGAGTTGGAATCCAAGAAGCAGGTTCACACATTTGTTGAACAGGTATCCTACTGGCTTTACTAAGTGTGATACAATCCTTCTAATTTCTAAGGGAGAGCATAATGAAATGACAGATTTGCTTTATAGTTTGGGTGGTGGAGGAGTTTTTCTTGGATGCTGCTGCACCCAGTGGAAGTCCGTATTCAAGCTGTGCTAGTAGAATGCCTTTGCCTGTGATTATTCCTGGTTGGTCTGGAGAGAAATGGGACAATATTATAGGACCAAAATAGGAAGGAATTTATTTTCTTCCATATTTTTTCTTGGTGAAATGTGAAAGTCCATTGTAGGGTCAAGCCACATAGCTTGGTATTTGTACGAGAAGACATTATCAGTGCATAACATTATAGCTTAGGGCAGTTATCAGTAGGGTATCCTCCAAAGTCTGCAAGGATAAACACCAGTATCTTCTGAACTGCTCTTGGGCCTTTGTTTAAAAAGTTATATGTTAGTCAAAACAAGAGCACATTAGACAGGTTGGTACATCGACAACTGCTGGAACTAGATAATCTAGAACACCTTGCCCTGCCTAGCCTGTCATTCCCCCACCACCTGTGTGAGGTTTCTCCTTTTGCCTCTGTTTTATCTCTACAAGAAGTAATTGATGGCAACTTGAGGAGAGGATCCCTGTGGATCTTCTGACAGTATACTTCCATTGCAAATTAAGAAGCTTTCTTCATAAATAGATTTTTGTCTGTTTAGAGTCCCTTCTTATGAGAGAAAGCGTTCAAGATGTTATAAACTGCTTGTCAGGATGCGCCAGAAGGTCTGGAATTGTGGTAGCTGTAAAAGCTCTGCAGCTAAATTAAAAGGAAATAGGTAAAACTTTTCCTTCAGAGACTTCCTTCAGTATTCTTTTTCTACTAGTTGTCACTGAACAATCACATAACCACAGAGTGCTGGCAAGTGACCCCCTGAAAAGTGACTTGTGTCTAGTAGGTTTACCTGGCTAACAAATTAATATTTGGGAATTGTTTAGCACTTATTCAGCAGTAAGTGAGCAGCCTGTAGTGTTGTGTATCTGTTTGTATTAGATCCTGTAAAGTGTACAAGAAACAACCTTGAAGACACTTTAACCTTTAGCTGTCAGGTAAGCTACTTTATGCAGGACTGCATCAAGTGTACTTGGTCTTGATTTCTTGTTTATTTGTAGTTACTATCTATTGAAATTGCCAGTCATTTTGACATTTGATTTTTATTTTTTAAGGTGGATTTTGTATGAAATTAATTGATTAAAATAATCTTGCACCATGAATTAGCTTTTTGTTCTGGTATTTTAGTGTTGGAATAAATATCTTTCACTGTGTTTGGGGGTGTTTGTGTGAGAGAGAAAACAAGAGACTAAAGTGGAAAGGTCATGATCACTGTTGCATCCTGAGAACAGTGGCTTTTTTGCATTTTTCATAAGGTGATGGAGAAGTGATTGAGCAAGTGATTGGACAACAGACCAGTGATCAAGATGAACCGGAGTCCAGCATTCTGGATGGCATGATCAGACAGCTACAACATGAGCAAGACCAAAGATCCAGAGCAGAACCTAATGAAATGCAAAGTAGAGAAGAGACATTGAGACAAGGTAAGGATATGATCAGCTTTTGGGTATGCTGTATTATCACTCTGTGTATCGTATGCTTTTATTTTATCACATAACAATTTGCCTGTCTTGCTTTTACATATTCACCGTAGTTTATAAACATTTACATCACTTAATTCAAGTGGCTTTGTAATTCAGTGAAGCTTCACTAGTTAGAGGTTTTGGTTACACAAAATAAACTGTTTACCACTTTCAGTACACTAGAGGTAGAAGACATCTGGGTGTTTAAGTAGCTGGGAGTGCTTAAGTTGTATTTGATCAGGACTGTGCAAAGAAATCTTGTTTACACAGCATTCTTCCACAAATTTGTCCTTATCTGCTCAACATTCTCACCACCAGATGGTATACTTCCTGTCTTCTGTACCCATTCTTTCAAAGTTGTACTTTTTTTCAGTAAGATTGACTTGAGAGTTCATTAGTGAGCATCAGGCTACTTAACTTTTTTCTCTTTTTGGACCATCTTCTCCTTCCAGCGATCGGAGGGGGGTCTTTCCATTCCCTTCATCTTGCACAAATGTAACACCCTGAATCACCCTTATCCCAACAGAATTTGTTTCAGTGGAGTTAACTAATATAACCTATGGAAAACAGTGAGGTACAAGAGATTAATTGCTGAAGTCTATCATACTGAGCAGACTGAAATATTTTCTTTGCCCTGCTCCCCTGTCAGCTGTTGGGCATGTTTCCAAGACAAAAGGTCTATGTTGCTGGATATATGGGTTTGTACTTCCACGTACCTCCTTCCAGCAGCATCTCAGTACACTATGTGGCAGGCTTCAGCTGTCACCTGTCAGTTTTTGTTTAACATCTGGCCTGCAGAAGGTGGTATTTAAACAACAGGAACTAGCCAGCCCATGTCCTAATAGGTCTTACTACCTCACCATTTGGGCTTTATCCACTTCATCTGCAAGCTAAGTGCTGCTCCTCAGTAATTTCATTTTACCATTTGATAGCTATCTCCAGTTAATATTTGGAGAGATTTTTTGTACGTAAGAAATGTTCATTATATTGATCACTGCTGCAGCAGCCTCAACTATATGGGTTATATCCTGCCAAAGGTGTAACAGCCAGCCAGCTTTCAAAGTTTCAGGGCACATTCCATGCACCCAAACTGTCAGGCAGCTCAAGCTGAGCTGACTAAAAGACAAGTTTGGGTGCCAAGCTTCAGAGCTTTACTGCTGCCAAGCAGTACATTTCTCTGAGGCATTTGGGGATCAACTGCTGGCTTGTGTTGCCCCTTCTGTGGGCAGATAAGTTCCCTTTGGTTAAAAAAAATACTTCTATTTAATAATTTTCCCTATTTGTACTTTTCTCTTAAGGAGGTTTTTTTTTTAAGCTGCGAGTTTGATTTAATGGACTGTCATGAGACTGCAGTGCACTTTTAAACAAAAGTGCTCTTTTTCCTGTCAGCTTAAAAATGATTTAAACTGTATAAACAATTTTTTTCTGTGAATAAATTATTTTACTTGGTGAGGCTGGCATAGCATTTAAAGTGCTTTCTACTGTTTTTGGAAAAAAATTTACTTTATTTTTATTGTCATTTGCTGTTTGCTCTCCCTGTGAAAGAGGTACTATTACCAGTGGGTAATTCCTGATCCTCTCAACTTTTATTTCTACCTGTCCTTCCTCACATGCTGTACCTGGGAAAGATAGAACTAGTTGCCCCTTCCCTGGTAGGAAAGGTGTTTTATTCAAGGATGATGTTAGTGCCAAAGAGAGAAAATGCTTGAAGACCAGTTCTAGATTTTTGTTTCCTAAACCTGTTTGTGGTAGTGACTAAATTCAAAATTTCACTTCACCCCTTTTGCCTCTTCTTCCTCATTGAAATTTTCTGGTAACACTAGATTTAAAATATGCTTATCACATTCCTATTCATACAGATTTCAGGTGTTTAAGGTTTTGTGCATCTGGATCACATTTATCAGTTCTCTGATTTACCCTTTGGATTATCCACTGCACCAAGAATGTCCAGAAAATGCCTAGCTCCAGTTACAGCTCATTGCACGCTACAGAGTATTCATATTTTTCTATATTTAGGTGACTTGCTTATCTTTGCATAGTCTTTTTTCAAAGTATCAGGAATTTCTTTGTTGGGTTCCAAGAGAACATTCAAAAGTCTTAATTGACTCCTCACAAGAATGCATTTTTGGGATGTCAACTAGACACCACAGTTAGAATAATTTTTCTTCCACAGGATAAAAAATAGATCTATATTAAAGATCTGTTTCTAGGGTTTTCCAGTCAGACGTTGGTCATTGCAAAGGAATACTTCAGGAATTTAGTTCTCATGGCTTCTATGATTCCCATAATACCTCCAGCAGGACTCCACATGAGAAAGATGCAGGGGTACCTGAAGTCTCTCTAGGTCTAGCACAAACTTCCTTTGTCTTCTCAAATCCCAGTGCTGGGGTATGTCAGAAGAGAAATCACTTGGTGAAGAGAACAGATATCCTTAAATCAAGATGTCCCTTCTTCCTGTTCCAAGGCAGCCAGTCACCACAGACTCCTTAGACTTTGCTTGTGGAGAATTTCTGTAGGGATAAAAGTGCAAGCTGTGTGGACGCTAAGGATGGACATATAGACATAAATATAAGAGATGCTTGCACTGATGAAGGCCCTCAACTCTTTGAATTATCTTTGGTGCAAAGGACATCTTCAAGTTATTAGTGTCACAGTCATGTGGGTGCATCAGTAAGCAAGGGGGGAACCAGATCGTACCCCTGTTGCAGGCTAGCCATGCTAGCATGGGATATAGCTTTGCAGCACAGCCTTACTCTACAGGCATCCTACATTCCATCGGAGTAAAATTATGTGGCAGACAAGCTGAGCAGGATAAGGGCAGACCCTCATGAATGGAAACTAAAAAAGAGTTTTTCCAAAGTTTGATCTGTCTGTGGGGAATGCGTGAAGTAGACCACTTTGCCTTCTGTCTAAACAATCAGCTGGCAAGAATCTGCTCCAGGACTCCATGCAGGAATGCCTGGCGTACAGATTCCTTTTATACCTTTTATCTTCCTTCGACAGAAATGTTCCTGTATGCTTTTCCTTTAATATCCAGGATACTTCTGAAGATTCAGACGGAATCCCCCAAGATCATTATAGTGACTCCCTTCTGGCACAGGCATCCATGGATGTCATTCTGCATCACTGTTGCAGTATTCTTCACAGTAAGGATCTCTTGCCAAGGATAGTCCAACTTCTGGCCAGTGTACCAAAGTCTTTAGACCTTGCATGCGCCATACGTCACACATATGCTCCCCATATGGGACGTAGGGCATAAAAGTGATGTACGGACGCAGTTGACCAGAACTTCTTTGCTGCCAGTCTGAATGCCATCATCACCTGTCTGTCTGAAAGCCCTTTTGTTGTGCTGAATACCTAGCCCTCAGTTAAGTACCCTATTAGGGTCTGTTTTTATTCTTCTTTGATCTTGTTACCTTTTCTAGAGTTCATATAATCCAGAAAGGGGCGGTGTCAGTGTGGGAGGCAGATTCCCCATAATGATTGTCATGAAAAGTGTTTTTTTGTATGGGTGCTTCCCATGACCATATGTCCTGTAGAATTTGCATAGTGTTTGTACCCAAAACTCTTCAAAAGTCACTTATCTTCCCTGACCATTTACCTTGAGAACCAGAGGCTTAATTTGTTAGAATAAGGTAGCATGGCAGAATCTCCTAACCCTGAGGTCCCATTAAGCAAGAATAAGAGCAAGCCGCCTTAGCTGGATCCTCTGACTGTCCAGCAACCACTGGACGTCCCTGTTGAAGTAGGTGAAAGCTCTGTAGGCTGTTTGGTGTCTACATCAGATTCCTCTACTGCAACCGTATCAGAGGCCAGCATGGATCCTTTGTTCAGCATATCCTCTGAGGCTTTGCATCCATCTGCTTCAGACGTCGTGGGGAACTGAGGTTAATCATCTCAGAGGGCCCTGGAGAGATTCTGCAGAGTTTGCTCAGGGAAGAGGTTCTGGGTACACTTACTGAATTTTGTCAAAGTTCAGAGCTTCATGTGTTTCTCGGAGCTGACTTCCCTACTAAGGAAAAAGCAGAAGACTAAGCATATTTTAGTATGCCCTAAGTATCCTTAAAGGGAATAGCAAGAATATACTCTGGGCCTGTTCAATGCCTTAATCACCTTGAAGTCTTTTCGGGGGTTTCCGTGTGACTTCCACTCCTTACAAGCAAGCTTGGAATCCCAGTTTCTCAGATGCAGATGTATTGGTTGCCTTGTTAGACACTACTTTTGCTGCCTCTAAGTCTTCAGATTCTCAGCCTCCTGCTCCTAAGAAACCTGATAGCTTCTGTAAGGGTCTTGAGGATTGTCAAGTCTTATTTAAATATCCTTCTGCTGACCCTGTTGTGATGTCAGTCTCCTGACAAACCTTCTAAACTTTTGCCTTCTGATAAAGATGCTAAGGCAATGGAGAGAATTGGTAATACAATTTATACTGCTTCTACTTTGGCCTTTTGGGGCATCAGTTATCAGATCCCACATGATGAGATGTGCTCTGACCTTGATTGCCCAGGCTTGTCAGGTCATTGCTGATCTCCCTGATTCTGAAGCAAGATCTTCTGCTCTTATTTTAGGTTCAACCTCTCGGGTGGCTCGTCAGGTGTAGCTGTGATGTCTGCTGATGCATCTTCCAGCGCTACTGCCTTTGGGTCTGTTATGAGGCATTATTCTTGCCTTGCCTGCAGTCCTTGCATAAAGACATCAAGGCCAAGTTGCTGTATGCCCCCTTAGATAATAAAAATCTCTTTGGGACTGCTGCTGCTGAGATGTTTGTTCAGGAAAACAATAACCTTGCAGGATCTTAAACTTATCTTTGTATCCCCTCTCCCCAAGTTTCACAGCAACTATCCTACTAGTTCTGCTTTTGTTCGAAGGCAGCCGTGTCAGCCACCAAAGGCAGGGAATGGTGGTGGGCAAGCTCCTTCTGCTAAGTCTTCTCAGGCTCCAGTGACTCAGAAGCCTCGTTTATCAGACAAGCATGCTTCTCTTTGACTTTTTTCCCCTCCCCCAACCCATTGTCCCTTTGGCTGTTTCTCTGTCTTCCAAACTGGCATATCATCACCTCGGATTCTTAGGTTCTATCTATTATCCATCAGAACTACTTCATGGTGTAGAAGTCTCTCTTTTATCAGGGATTCCCCAACCTCCTCTGAAACGACGTACTCATTTCTCAAATGTTCTTGGGTCCCTATTGGACAATGGAGCTATTCAACCTGTACCTTCCATCTCAGCTAGAAAAGGGTTTTTACTCCAGAATGTTCCTGGTCTTTCAAAAGGAAGGCACTTGGAGACCAAGTCTGGATGTGTCCTTGCTCAACACCTTCCTCAAGGTTCCTACCTTTGGGATGCTTACTCTTCAAACCCTGTTTCTTCTCATTCTACCCCAGGTTTTTCTAGTGTACTTGGAATTGTAGGATGCTTACCTTCATATTTCTATTAACCTTCTTTTTCTTCTCATTTTCAGTTCTTTACTCTGCCTTTGTCCTCTCCACTGCCCCAAGTGTATTCACAAAATGCCTAGCTCCCATGATTGCCTATTGCAGGCTCCAATGCATTCATATTTTTGCTTATCAAGATGACCTGTTGCTTCAGGTGTCTTCTCCCAGTCACCTGCTACAGGATTTGAAGTTCAACATATGTCTCCGCCAAAGTCAGAGGTTCAGTGTCAAGTTTCAAAAGTCTGTGACTTCTAAGATGGCTGCACATTGAGTAACAGCTTAATTCTAGCTTTCCCAGTGTGAAAACAGAAACTTAGCTGAGAAAGCCAGTGGACCTACAGTTCTTGGTAAATTTCAGTAACTGGCTAGTAAGTGCATTACCTGAAAAATAAATTTCTGGCAGTGCACTTAGTGAAATACAGATACTGAGGATCTAATGGGAAATCAGCTACAGAAGGCAAAGAAAAGACATGGACTGGCAAAAGTACTCCAGCTGTTCAGCAGAAATCAGTGCAAGCTTCAGACATGACTTCTAGTAACCTAGAGGAAAGTATAAGGCAACTGCACACAGACCTGGTTAAGTTAAATGAAACACTGATGGAGCACATCAACTCAAACGGCTGGGAAAAATGGAAGAAACGTTAAACAGATATTCAGATAAGGTGATAAAACTGCAAAACTCAGAGGTCAAAATGAAGGAAAGGCCGGCTGATTATGAGACTGTACAAGAAGAGATGTTTCAAAAAATAGAATTAGAGGACAGAGCACATAGGGAAACCTCAGATTTTCTCTTGCCCTAGAGAAGCTGGAAGGAACACTGTATTTTATGAAACTACAAGTAAGCAACTGGACTGGTATACCGCAACAGGAATTGTTAATTGAAAGGGCACATTGTGTGCATGCCCCAAATATGGTTATGAGAAAAAAACCTATACCTTTAATAGTCAAGATGCAATCTTACCAGCAGAAGGAGTTGATTTTTACAAAACTGTGGCAGAAGGACAAAATATAAAAAGTGGGAGACAGAGTATTTGTGGAGCATGACTACTCGTTATACAACAGGCAGAAGAGGAGTAAATTTATCCCATTCAGGAAATGTTGAGAAGGTTGTGTGAGATTCAATCTGCTATACCCAGCTATCTTCAAAATATTGTTTCCCTGGAGGAACAAACTCATTTTGATGAAGTGCATGCTAAGGAAGAAATACAAAAGTTTGTCCATCAAAGAGTGAGCTGTGAAACAGGAGGAAATTTTTCTGCTTCTTCTTCTGGTTATAAAGACCACAGAGCGACAGTGCCAGTGAAACCTTTTTCAGTGTTTCAACGGAAAATGCTTAAGAGAGGGGAAAACCAGCACAAGAACTGACTAGAAGAATTGAGTGTACGCTGGGAATAAAGCAGGGACAGGATTTGGGAGAAGGAGACTAACTTCTGGGCTAGGGGTCCCTCTTTCCAGCCCTTATCTCCTCCTTATTTCCTTTCTGGATGTGCATGCTATTGCTTTCTTTGGGGTTGCTCCAGTTCTCCTAGGGCACTTCAGTTCTGAGGATTAGTTGTCTGTATGTCATATATGTACCGTACGCCTTGCACGTGGGCCATATGTCTGACGTACAGCACCTTTAAAGTGTAAAGGCTTTAGTGTATTGGCCAGACATTGGACTATCCTCACAGTTGAGCATAGTAGTGCTGAAATTGAATTCATCCTCAAGTCTTGGTGAGCACCTTCGTGAGGTGGACCCCATTTTTCACAAAATCTCACCAAGGCAACACTGATAATATAGACTGTATTTATATAGCATATATCATGTACAGAAGTAAATCAAAAATAAAAACGATAGCTGGGTGCACACGACCCAGGATTAAAAAGTGCCCAATCCTGGTAGGCACACTGGTGCCAGGACTGGAAAAAATGACAGTGTAGAATCCTCAAAATACAGAAACAGTCCTACAATGGGGCCAGGCCAGGCTCAGGGGGAGGGTGGCCACCCTGTTGTAGAAGGAAGTAGTAGTCCACAAAAACAACAAAAATTGATTGGCCAAAGAAGAGCCATAAAGAAAACAGAGTGAACTATTGAGGAAAAGAAAGAAATTGTGTATTATTACTATTATGTAAAAAGTCTGGAATTTCCAGACACAAGATATACAAAACGATTGAGAGAAATTAGAGGAAAGAAAAATACTTCCGCAGGAAAAGCTGTCACAGGCTTCAAATAAAAATTTGCTTTCATTAATACAACAGACTTTTGAAAAACAGTATATAGATCAAGAAACTTTGATCTCTTTGGAAAAAGAAGCCTCTGAGGAAGTGAGAAAATATAAACAACAAAACCTAGAGATATTTGAAAAATATAAAAAAGAAATATGGACATGGGAAAGAAAGAGCGATTTGATATGGGGCAATATTTATGCAAAGGAGAAAGCCAAGTTAACTAATATAAAACTCTCCCCCCTGCTTTTAAATTATATTTTATTCTTCTCATCTCTCCCATCCCCTAATCTCTCTAAAACCCTCTTTGGGTAAACTCTATTTACATTACCAGGAATGATCATTAGAGGGCAGTAGTACAACCTTATTACCCATTAGTTACTTTGCTCCCATAATTTAGCCTTTAAACCATATGTTGTCTCCATCTTACCTCTGATACTCCCTGTACCTATTTCTTTGCCTCTGAATCCACCCTTAGTCAGCTCGCCTTTCCCTCTGCTATTTTATTCCCTGACCTCCTAGATACCTTACGTTGGACTTACCTCCCAACTTACTGATTATTTTCCCTCAAAACCTGTCTTCTTGTCTGAACCCGCTCCATTCGCCCTGCGGGCTCACTCCACTCCCGTACCCTACCCCCAGTGGTCCTTCACTTATTCTTCCTAAACCACACCTTCTCTCCCATCTGACCAATCAATTGCTCCAACCACTTACTCCACTTAGCTACACCACTCCTCTTCCAACTCTCTCAAGTGTCTCTACTTAAAGTGCTTTTCCATACCTTATAGCATTACAATTCTCTCTCCTTAGTCTCTCCCACACTTACTAGTTCTTTTATTATCTTATCCCAGTCTACCTCCATTGTATTTGTATAGTTATCCATAACAAAATGTAGACTACAACAAAAGTTATCCTAACCAACTTAATAATCTTATCCACACTTATACCTGCCCTCACCTAACCTGTTTTGAAAAGATGGATTACTTCCACCTTAACTACTCTCCAAAACAGCCATTCACGATATTTCCCTCACCCATATTCACATAAACATTATCTCCACTCCCTGCTACCTAAATTCCATCGACTCACACATTAAGTACAATAACTTCTTAGTAAGGAAAGTGAAACATCAGACTAGCTATACATATAACCCAGTTTCTAAGCTAAAGAACCCCACCTTAAAAGATGGTGACATCCACCCTAATCCCGGCCCAAACAATGGCTCCACAGTAAATATTCACTGCACCACATCCTCAACCCTTCCAACCCAGACCAGACTCTCCAACTCTTTACTAATAGGACATCTCAATAGCCACAGTATTAACAACAAAGTAGCCCATCTCCATGCCCTCCTTGATATTCATTCCTTTGGCATCTTTTGCCTTACAGAAACTTGGTTAAAACCTGGAACTAAGGATAGCGAAATAATCCCCCCCAGGCTATACCATATTGAGACAAGACTGCTTAAAACTTAAGGGTGGGGGAGTAGCACTCCTATTTAAAAATAACCTACAGATCTTCTCTATATCTTATAACCCACCTCTGGACAATAAGGCTGAAGCCCTCATCTCTAGACTTCAACTCAACCCTAGCAAATCCCTTTACATCATCTGTATCTACCTACCCCCCGGCAATAACAGCAATACAATAGAAGATATTCTAAGCTGGGTGTCCTCAACTTACCCACAAGAAACAATTATACTTGGTGACTTCAATACTGACTGGAAAACTGTCAATACTAAAAACCTTTCCTCACATATTAATCTTTATGGCTTTAGTCAAATAATCACCTCCACAACTAGAATTAACAAACCAACCAAAAAAGAGAGCACCTTAAACTGGATACTTATTAATAAACATGCTCAAACTTATAATGTAGGAACATTACCTGATGATGTAAGTGATCATACTCTAACTTACATCATAAGACAAACAAATTATATTTCTAACACCCCTACTTATAGGATCTCACGAACCAAGAAACACTTTAACCCTGTACTATTCCAAAATGAACTAAATGCCTGTGACTGGAATCCTCTAAAAATTCTTCCACTTGAAGAGGCTGTTAAATATTTTAACTCTAAATTTCTAGCAATCCTCGATGAGCACGCACCTAAACGATCTATTAGAATGAAGTCCAAACCAGCCCCCTGGCTTTCAAAAGAAACCAGACAGAAAATTCTACTTGGGAACAAATCATGGGCTAAGTGGTGAGCTAACAGAACTACCCCTGAACAACAAACTTTTAGACAGATGAGAAATATAACAAAAAAAGCTATACTCACTGACAGAAATAACTACTGTTGTAAACTACAGCAAACGCACCAAAATAATCCACAGAAATTTTGGACTAGCATAAATAGACTCCTTCACCCTGGCAACTCTAGTACACCATCCCCTCAAGGTGCTGATCATAATGCCCCACATCAAACTGCCAACAACTTCAACACTTACTTCACTGAGACCATACAATCTCTAGCCAGTCAGCTTTCCACTGACAACACAAGTCTCCCTACCTGAATCTTTACCAGCATTCCAATTTCAACCCATCTTTACCACTCTCTGCTACAAAATTATACTAAAACTTAAACCTTGTACTCCTTCAGCAGACTAGTTACCTTCTGAATACTTGCAAAAAGCAGCCAGAGTAGTTGCCTTTCCTATAGCCATCCTGATGAACAGAACCATTAATGAGGGAACCATCCCAGACATCTGGAAAATCTCCCACATTATTTCCCTACATAAAGGTGGTAAATCTAACGACTACTCTAACTACAGGCTGATAGCTCTACTCTCACCCGTAGCAAAAGTAATGGAAAAATGCATTCACCACCAGCTATTAGACCGTTTAACCAAGCACAACATGGCTTTAGGCCATTTCATAGTACCACCACCGCTCTCCTGTCTTTCACCGATTCCATTAATAGAAACCGTAATAACAATATCCTCTCTTCTGCTCTCTTCATCGATCTTTCGAAAGCTTTTGATATGGTAAACCGTCCCCTGCTTATAAATACACTTGAATCTCTTTCTCTAGACACCCAAGCTGTTCTATGGTTTAAGTCCTACCTCAACAATAGGCAACAGGCAGTTCTCTGGGAGAACAAACTATCATCCCACCTGCCAGTCACCCTTGGAGTCTCTCAAGGCTCCATTTTAGGGCCTCTTCTTTTTTCATTATTCACCAATAACCTTCATGTAGCAATCCCTCAAGCCACCTGTATACAATATGCTGACGATTCCACGCGTATCTGTTCTGCCAACCCCATTTCAGAACTACATTCACTAACTCAGAAGGTATTCAACTCAGTAGAGGTTTGGTTCTTGAAAAGCTGCCTCCTTTTGAATGCCAAAAAAACTAAGCTCATACTCTTTACACCTGCCAGTAGGTCCTCTCCTATAGACTTCTCAGTCAAATCCAACAACGGCACCATTATATCCCCCGACTCTACCACCAAACTGTTAGGAGTCACAATCGACAATAACCTTAACTTCGATAGCCATATAAATAACAAAATACAAAACAGTAAACAGAATTATATAGAATCAAACCCTTCTTAACTCCAACAGCTAGAACCACTATTGCCCACTCTCATTTAATCTCAACAATTCTTTACTCCTTGCCTAATTATACTAACCTAAAAAAAAATAATCTTCTCAAACTAGCCAACTCCTACAACAGCATTGCCAGATTTGCCACTGGTAATGCATTTCGAACTCACCACTCTCAGAATCTAAAGCAGCTAGATTGACTTGAACTACAAAACATTCTGATTTTTTCCCAACTCACCAGTGCCCATAAGATCTTTTACCAACCAAAGTATACTCCTATACTCTCTAACTTCATTACCTCCTATAATAATCTCAGTTCCCTACTCTCTTCTAGCAAACTGCTTGCTAGCATAAGCAAGTCCAATAACTTGGCAGGTGACTCCCTTTTCTCCAATACTGCTGGAAAAAACTGGAACCTTCTACCAATCGATCCAACTCTACTACCTTCACTGTCACTCTTTAAGCAAAAGCTCAAAAGACACCTAAAAACACACTGGTTGTCCTTGCAGTAACCCTGACTAATCTTCAGCCTTCCCTACTTCTATCTTCACACTGCCTCTGGATACAAAATTTCATACTGCTTACCCCTCTGTAAGCAGAAACTGTCACTAGTAAGATTAATATAACTTCCAGTATTTATTTAATCTATCAATGAACTTTAAATTACCTCAAATATCATGTTGTAAAATTACTTATATTATCCTATATGCTCAGTCCTCCTTAGTGTTAGTACTTCTCATAAAGATTCCTTTTTTGTATTCTAATTTCCTTTATACTTTATTTGTTATATAACTGTATATGATATTTTTGTGCTACTTTTGGAGCTTTTCTCCCCGGGCCTCTACTGAAAATGGAAATATATCCAGTTAGACTAGCCTGGTTAACAAATGTAAAATAAATAAATATACAGAAGGCAGTTTCAAAGATATTCGAAGAAAAATACAAGCAAATGCATCCAGATATGGAAATTTCACAATAAAAAGACTAAAATCACAAAGATTTAAAATAGAAAAGATGATTAGTAAAGTAGAAGTTAAAGAAATAGAAGTTGAAGATATGGAGTGTGGACATGTGAAGAAGAAATATGGACAGGGGAAAGGAAAAGAGATTCAATATGGTGTAATATTTATGCAAAGGAGAAAGCAAAACTAACTAATACAAAAAGAGCAGCACCAAAGATATTTAAAGAAAAATATAGGCAAAGGAATCTGGATATGGAAAACTTTACAATACAAAAAATAAGACTAAGAGGAAAAGTAGAAAAATAGATTAGTAATGGAGAAGTCAAAGAAATAGAAATTGAGGTAATGGAACAGCTGCAAAAAGAAGGATTCAGTGTAGAAAATCAAATGCAGAAAGCACCACAACAGGATAGAGCAGTGGATATCCAAATTAAGGGGAAACCACTGGAACAGGAAGCAACAGGTCAAGTGCCATATCAAGATATTTTGGAGCCTTCCACAGGAAACCAGTATAAAAGTTCACTTGAAGCTAGACAGGAAAAGGAACAGGAAACTGTGGAAACTCTGATGCAGTCATGTTGAGGAGTGATAGGCCAGTGAGTTTCCATATGACAAAACAACAGATGACACAGGATGAAATTGAAGAGAATGTGCCACAAGAAGAAGATGTAGAACTTTCTATAGAATGCCTGCAGGAAATGGAAAACAAGGGATGTGCCCTCAGTATGGAAGAAAAGGAGTTAAGAGAAAAGTTGATTGATTTAATAGACAAAGACAGATATATCAAGATCAATGAGAGAAATAGACTGCAGAAGGTTAATAAAACCCTAAAAGTCAGATGCTTGATAAAACAAATTAACACAGTAATTAGGACTGTCCATAGAGATCCATGCGATATAACAGAAGTAAACAGAATATATTACTGTGCTGCTAAATTAATAAGTGATAAAATTTTACCACAGGAACATAGGGTAGTGAGGGAAAAGGGGGGGGTGAAAGCGAATATCATCATGGAAATATCGAATAGAGAAAACTATAAAGCTGCTAACTCGAGAAGTGTCCTTGTTAGAAGATTATAGAAGAGGGAACAGATCAACAAAAATATTAAGAAAGATAGATGTGATAAAAGCAATGAGCAGTATTAGAACAGACCAGGATCTATTATGCACTATTGGAGATAAACTAAATATTTCAAAACAGGCTGAAAGACTCAGAAGATGCGAAGATAAATATAAGGGAATAGCACAAAATAAGCAATTTACTGATGACCCAAAAATGTTTTCTAGAGAATTGGGAAATAAGGTAAAAGGAATTGATAGAACGCCGAAAAAAGAGGAAGTAGATACATTTTGGATAAGTATCCATGAAGATCCTGTGGAACATAAAGATGCTAAATGGATAGAAGAAGTTAAAGAAAGACTAAGAAGTTTAAAGATAACAGGATATGAAATGGGATGAAATAACAGCCAGAGAGATTGAAACAAAGTTGAGAAAAGCCTCTAATTGGAAAATCCCAGGCCCAGATGCAGTACCTAACTTTTGACTTAAAGTATTAACTTCTTTACATGAGGATCTAGCCATGAGTAAGAATGATTTATATGCACACTCCGAACAGACACCTCTCTGGTTAACAACAGAAAAAACAATGCTCTTATTTAAGAATGAAACCTGCAAGCTATCCTAAAAATTATAGACCAATAACTTGTCTTCCAATGACTTATAAACTATACACGGGGATTGACGCCAACAGAGTTTATAGTCCTTTAGGAGTCAACTCAGTTATGGCAATCGAACAAAAGGGCAATAAAAGATAGTCATATGGAACAAAGGATCATCTGTTAAATAAAGTTATAGTGGAGAACTGTAAGAAAGGGAAGAATCTAAGTATAGCATGGATTGACTATAAAAAAGCATTTGATAGTATCCCACATTCATGGATAAAAGAGTGCTTAAAAATGTATAAGGTACATCCTACACTGATTGATTACATTACAGTAACCAAGGAACAGTGGCAGACCACTTTGCAATTAAGCCATGATAAAGGACAGATTATTATCCCAGGGATAAAAATTCAAAGGGGGGGTATTCAGGGTGACTCACTGTCACCGTTGCTATTCTGCCTTGCCATTAATCCATTAAGATGTTTACTTAACAGCTTAGGCCATTGCTATAATTTGGCTTCTAGAAAACAGTCGAATGACGTCTCATCTTCTCTTTGTCGTTGATTTAAAATTGTATAGCTCATTAGATGAGGAACTGAAAGCACAGCTGCAGGTTGTCAAAACTTTTTCAGATGATATTGGAATGTCATTTGGTCTTGATAAATGTGCAAAAGCAACCTTTAAAAAAGGAAAATTGCAGCACCAGGAAAACATCAGTTTGGGACAAGAATGTGATATAAAAGAACTTAAGCAAGAGGGGGTGTATAAATATTTGGGAATTGATGAAGGATCAGCAATAAAACATGAACAAATGCGAATAAAGCTTAATAAGGAGTACTTTAGAAGACTTAAATTAATCCTGAAAACAGCATTGACACCCAGGAACAAGATCCAAGCTGTAAATCAATTTGCTCTTCCTGTCCTAACTTATAGTCTTGGAGTGATTGACTGGCCCCAAAAAGTGTCGGATAAATTGGATATTAATACAAGAAGGATGCTTCATGCTCACCAAATGATTTATAAAAATCAGTGTATATCTAGATTATATATTCCCTGTTCTGAAGGAGGGATGGGCCTCCTTGAAATTGATTACATGTATAGATCTGCAATCGTGGGACTCCACACATATCTACTGACCTCACAAGATCCGAATGTGGTGAAAGTTTTAAAACATGAGGAGAATAAATCTAAGATAACATCTCTGCTTAATTTAGCAGAAGCATATCGACGTCAAGCAGGAATGGAAATCAAACCAGAAGTGGATAAAAACCAGGAAGCAACTGAATGTGCTAAAAACAAAAGAAAGAATATAAGGTGAAGGACCAGATGAGAAGGCAAGAAATGTGGAAAAAACATAAATATGGTTGCAAGTGTAGAAAACTTCTGGAAGAGCCTTGTGATGATCAAGAATGAATGCAGGAATGGTTAAGGAGAGATGTATTTACATCAAGAAATGAAAGGTTAATATTGGCAGCCCAAGATAGTGGGCTACGTACACGCTGGTTTACCAAGTCCATTGAACATGTGGGAGAAACAGATGTATGTAGGCTTTGTGGAACCGAATTGGAAACAGTCACACATCTTGTTGCTGGCTGCAACTCTCTAATGGTAGAGGGACTGTATACTGAAAGGCATAATAATGTGGTGAGATTGTAACACTGGAGATTGTGCAAACATTATTGTGCAAACATTATGGTATCGAAGTGGCTGAAAAACACTGGAAACATGAGCCACAGAGAATTATAGAAAATGATTAAGTTTACATCACATGGGATCACCCAATACCAACAGTCCAAAAGATAGATGCTAGAAAAACAGGTATAGTGGTCCAAGAAAAGAAGACAAAAGTAGCATTGATCATTGAAATTGCCACACCTAATGACTTGCGTACAGAGAGACAAAGTCATAAAATAGCTCAATCTGCAGGCAGAAACTAGAGCCATGAGGAAGAAAGATACCCAGACAGTTCCAATAGTGGTAGGAGCGACTGGTCTTATAAAAAAAGAATTTACAATCCTATTTAGATATGTTACCAATTCATGTAACGCCATACGAATTGCAGGAGGAGTCATTACTGGGCACATTGCGGGTGCTGCAAAGAGCACTTTTGGCTAACAGAGTGAAACAATACCAATTTCATGAACTTTAATCATACTTTGACTTGGGAATGGGGTCCATTCCCGTCATGGTATTAGAAACCCCAAAAGACTTAGAGAAATTAAAAAAAGTAATTGGGATATCCTGCTAACAGTGAGAAGTAGGACATCGTATGCTATGGCAAGATGTTACACAACTGTACTATTTTTTGGATATTACTTGTATAAGGATGCTAGTAATAAGATTTTTCTTTCCAAATTTTTCGCAAGCCCTCTTTGAAATGCTTATCTTCACTGTAATAGCAGACATCCCCTGAAGTAAAAATACAATATAGTGAAGGGGCAAATGGCTTGTGTTTGTCCAGGTTAACTTCTGATTATTGTTTTCTTAATAGACTTGGATAAATTGTGTCATATGTCTTTGAATACATTGTGCCATATGCCTTTGAAAAGGAATTACCCCCCCTGATTTTGTCAGCACAGCTAAGGATGAAATTGTATCTACTTGATTTAAGTTTAATTGTATTTTATCCGCATCTGTTCAAATCATTTTACATGTAATCTTGCAATGTGTGATGGCATGATTTCATGTATTACTGTTTTTTTCTGTGGACTCTAGTAGAATTGAAGAAATCGTTTTCAAAAAATGGTGGCTTATCACTAATGTTCTAAGGAACATATTTGGTCCTGTGATCTTTTTAATTTACAAGAAAAATAGCAAGATTAAGAAAAATAGTTCAGAGAAACAAACACTGCAAGCAATAGCAGGTACTTTTAAAAGCATCCATTGTAAACAGGGCAGTTATATACATTGAGGAAGGAAAGTTTGTTGGGGTTTTGAGCAAATGTTATTAATTTACAAAGGACGTTTTAACTCTAGATCAGCTGGTTGTTTCTTGTCCTTCTTTCTACATTAGCAAAACTGAAAGAAAGCTAGAGCAGGGAATTTATGAATATTTCAGCAGTAAAAGGAGGATGCACTTGCTAAACATAACTTAACTTTAAATTTCCAAAAGTTTACTTTTTTGTACTGGAAAAGATATCAAAAAATTTTAGGGGACACAACTGGTTGGATTACCTTGAATTTAGGGAATGTTGTGGCATTTCTAATGCCACCATTCAGGTCTAAATGATCATGTGTTTTTTTTAAAACGCCAGTTAATACTACAAGCAGATAAAATTAAATATTTTGTCATTTCCTGACTTATAAAGTTCCTGTTTGGGATCAGCCATCCTTGTTTATCGTGGAATTCCTAGTGTTAGCATTGAAGTTCATCATTCCCACTGGTGCAGTAGTGTTTTGGCTATATGGGTCGTCTTGCCCAAGATACAACAGCAGCCTAGACTAGGAAAAATCAGCAGTCAGAGTGGAAAATATTAAGTACTTTCTTGCTCCTTGTGAAGAAGCAGCTCAGAGGCTTCACAAGAGCAGCAGCTGACCTTCACTGCCCTTATGGTGTACAAGTCTCCTTTAAGGGTACCCTACCACCCAGAAGAGAATCTATTTTAGTGTGTTTAGACCTTGTGGTGAGTGTGTGTTTGTGTGTGTGTGTAATATATATATATATATATATATATATATATATATATGCATATATAATATGGATGGACACTAGATCAACTGCTGTTTGTTTGAAGCCATTTGGTTGACTGAAACAGATGGTCGAAGTGCGTGAGATTGACATTCCCCTGTTATGTCCCCGAAGACTGTGTGAGCTCTGAATTGTTATATATAATTTACAGGGGATGCAGGAGGGCCTGCCCCTTGCAAAAACAATTTTGGTTTTACCTTCTCTGGGATTAATCCTTGGAGCAAGCTTAGTCTGTGTTGATGTTCCGTTTCCTGCATTTATTCTTTGGCGTTATGGACGCTTATTATAAACAAGTGGATTTAAAAACCACAGAACGTATTTTTGCTCAACTAGACAAGTCCATTAAGTCACTAGCCAGACAAGATTGCCTTTCAGAAGAAGTGAACTTCATTTCTATGCCCTGTCCCCTCTCTAGATATGTTCTTTGGTATACATAAAATTCATAAGAATAAAGAAAACCCTCTTTTTCGACACATTGTCTCCTCTAAGAGGACAAAAACAGAGAACATTGCTGAGTTTTTAGATTTCATTCTTAATCCCATTGTGCAAAAAAAATACTTTTTACTTAAAAGGCTCGTGGTCCTTTCTGGATTTTCTTCACCAACATGGTCCACTGCCAAAGGACTCCATCCTAGTGACTCTTGATGTTGAAGCTTTATACTTGAGCATTCCTCACGTAGGAGTTTCTTATCTCAAATCTTTAAGTACGTACACCACTTTCTCGGACACTAAAGTTAACACAATTTGCACCTTGAAGGACATTATTTTGTATGGTCACTTCTTTCATTTCAATTGACATGTTTTTCCACAAATAAAGGGAGTAGCCATGGGGTCTAAAGTAGCACCAGCATTTGATAACCTTGTCCTGGCTGAATGGGAATACAATACTCTGTTTAAGTTACCAGGACATGAGAAGATTAGTCTGTACCAAAGATAAATTGACGACATGTTTTTTGCATGGCAGGGTGGTGAGGCTGATCTGAAAACGTTTATTATTGCCATGTCTAACAGTATTCCTTTCCTCAACTTTAAGTTGGCAGAGTGTGGCTTGACTGTCTATTTTTTAGACATTTCCATTTCATTGAATAAACAGTCCCTCCCCTGGGAATCGAACATCTACCGTAAGGATACCTTCAGAAACAACTACTTGGATTTCCGTAGCTCAGATCCTCACTTTATGAAAGTTAATATTGCAAGGGGACAATTCATATGCCTTTCATGGATTATTAGTAGTGATGACATTTTCCTTAAAGAATCTGCATTCTCAAAGAATTTATTAGCACAAAGGAACTACCCCAGACGTTTGTTGGACTCAGTATTGTCAGATGTACTTCATTCCAGGCACACTCCTTTCCCACGCATCATTACTCATGGGTTCCATAATTTTCCAAGAGAACAAGAGGGGTCAGTGATCTTTATTCAGGCTTCTCACCATCTTCTGTCTTCTGGTGTCCAAGTCCCTACTCCTAACGGGACACCACACATGTTTGATCAAAACCAAGTCCCCAGGAGTACAAATCAAGAGTTGGTTCAGTACCAGTTGTCTTAGGAAGCTAATCAGAGTGCTACGCAAGAACTAACCCACACTCCAAATACCGAATCTACTTCCCCTCATTCTCTGGACAGAAGCATTAGCTTCCCTCTCCTCATCTGCAGAGATCTAAGGCCCTTGAAAAATAGGTACAAATCTGCATGCTGATTAACATAAAATTTGCATACATAATTGCGCAACCCCACCTGCTCCAATGGAACTGTGGGATACCAACTTTCAAATGCAAACTGAAGAACAGACAACCAAAACATGGCACCAAAGTCCCCCTGCAGCCATTCCAGTGTCCCATTACCTGGCTATTTCACCCCATTTTCCATAAACACTAATGGTGCATACTGCTTTACTTCTACAATGATTATTATTTGGATTTTATTTTTACATTTTATAGCACAATGCACAAACACTAATAGGCATCTGCTAAACAACAAAGCAATACTGCCTCGCAATGAAAACAGACTTTGCATTAAAACTTCTCTACCCTTGAAACTCACATTCATTGAAACAGCATTGAAACCCACACCACATCCAAAGAAAATGCATCTGGCCAGTGGTGGATAAAGATCACCTTTGGGCTGTTTTCAAATCATAGGCCCCTTGCACACAAAACAAGAAAACATACATGTGTTCTTTGATGTACTTTCCTGACTTTATTAAATTATATTATTTGTATAATATCTGACTGCTAATCAACAAATCCACCTTGCTGTGTAGTGGTCCTCTCCCCAAAAATATAATTTTCTTGAATAAACATTCCACTTTAGTTTCGAATGTGTGTGTGTGGAATCTACTACATTCTGTTATGGTGTACATTTAGTCAGGAACTCGCAGCACTGCATAATAAACCTTGTTTAAAAGAAAGCATCTACTTACTGCACAGAACATACACTGCCACAGGTACAGAAATTGACAGCTCTTGGAATTACTGTCCCCAATCAGGTATTGGGCAGGATGTCATTCACAAATACCACAGCCAAGATATTGCAATCAATAACTAAATTGTCCAAACCTGAACTCTTCCAAACCCGAGCAGTGAATACATCTTAACCGTGGCCAATATACAGCCACATATACCAATATATTTGTATAGCCATGCCCATGTTGTAAAACATTGCCGTGTTACAAACCCCAGGTGTCTAACAGCAACAAGAAACCAAAACAGATTCACGGTAATCTAACCATATTCTTGTAGATCTCGAAGCAGAAACATTTAAAGGACAGCTAGTCTACAAAATGTGAATTAATGCAAGGCTGCAGCATACAAAGGCGTGCAAGTTTAACGACTAACACTGAAAACGGTACATTTCCTTTATACCACATACCTCAAAGATGTCAGCCTGCCATCTATCTCAACATGCATAACCCCAGCATCTGAGGGCATCGCATGTAAAAACACTTGCTTCTGAGCTCCACCACCACTAAACAGCAAGCAAAAATATAATTAATTTTGGAAAGGAAACCATCTTAGTGCGATGCTAGTGGGATTTGTACCTGTAATCAAATGCAATATTCTGACAAGCATCCTACCGTTGAATCCGTTGAAAAGAACAAGTCACCTCAAAACTGACTTGCTCGTTGTTTTAATTATTTATTATCTTCAGAATCAGAATGTGCTGCATCAGAATGTTTTAAGCAACTTGAACACCACAAAAAAAAAAGTTTGTTAAGCTTCCATATTGAAAACCCAGATATTACTACCATTGATCCACAAACACACACACAAAATACATGGGTGCTGGGTTCAAAAACCTCGATATCTATAAATTCTAAATAAAACCTCACAGACAAAATACCAGCACAAGGCCTACTGACATTGACCCGCCCCCATTTAAACTGTGAAGGGAAAAAGGTCCTACTGCTTACTAATACACACACCTACAAGTTCTAAACCCATCTTTACTATATTATAACTAAAGACTCCCTTAGAATCACATGAAATTGCAAGGTTATTAAAGTTCTACCTGACTAGTTTCATTTGGTTGTTGAATGTTTTTTTTTTAATCCATCGCTGCCATAAAACAAAGGGGAAAAAATTAGGTACAGACACAGCCTTTTTTGCCTAAGCTGGAGGAAGAAAGAAATAAATAAAACATGTGGCGAACTGGCGCCTTTGCAGCAAGTTAAATTAAATGAAGTACAAATGGCTTTGGAAACTGATGTCATCATGCATGCCCTGCACGTGATGACGTCAGCAGCATTCCTTAAAAAAAAAAAAAAAAAACTGTGAAATTCAGAAATTAAAGGGGCCACTCGTGAATTCATGGCACCCCAATATTTTACCCTTAAAATCGGTATTTGCAGAGGAATTCGGTACGGTTTAGAGGTATGATGTGCACTTTTCTCCTGCAGTGCACACATCCAGGGAGATGCAGTATTTTAGTGGACAAGTTGAACAGATTGATTCTTCCTCTGCGTGAATGGTCTCTCAAACCTTCAGTGGCATCCAAGATTTTCAACAGCTGTGGGATGCCTTGCTGTGATCTATTTGCGACTCTATCCAATACCAAATGTAGCAGGTTTTTCGGCCTAATCCCCAGGAAGAACTGTCCGTGAGAGAGACTGTGGTCCATATTACACCTGTGGGCCTCCTTCGTTTATTCTCTGATCCCACTCATAACCAAATTGTTTCAGAAAGCAGCCTGTTGAAAGTGAGAGCGACCCCCCCTCCCCCCACAATTTGATCCAGTCAGGTTTGGTTCCCCTTTCTTTCGCCTCATTTAGTTTTCTCATCTTGGATCCTGGATCCTTCTCTGGATCTTCTCTCCCACCCATCTGGCATCGTGACCTGTATCAAATTCCTCAGTCTGACTGCTAGGTTTCTCCACTTAAACTGGTGTCCAGAAATTCCAGGCTTTCTGCTGCTGATTATATCCTAACAACTTCTCAGAATCCCTTTACCAGAAATATTTATTGTAGTAATTGGAAAATATTTATTATTTGGGTATACTGCAAGGGTCTGGAACCTTTTTCATCTCCATCGATTTTGGAGTTTTTGGCAGATCTTTTTCAGTCTAGGGACAGATATTCTATGATTAACATCCAGTTAGCTGCTCTTTCCATGTAGGTGAACAGCATACGCCTGTTGCTTTTCATAGACTTTCAAAAGCTTTGAGGTACCTTTATATTACATCTACCATTGAGTTATCTGGTACTACCCTGTATATTGCTGTATTAGTTCAGGGCCTTATTGTCGCTTCCTTTGAACCTTTAATTACTGCTGACCTGACATTTTTGTCCTGGAAAACACTTCCAGTAGCTCTTGTCAGCTAAGAGGATGTCAGAGTTGCAAGCCTTCTCTTGTAACCATCATTTTTCATAAGGATAGGGTGCCTCTTTGGACTAATCCAGAATTTCTTCCCAAAGTGGCATCAGTATCTTTCTTGAATTAGGCCACCCTTTTGCCAGTATTTTTCCCAATTTTTCAAACAGTGGTGTGAGTATCGATTCCACTCTCAAGACGTTCATTGCCAGCTGCGCTTCTACTTAGATTATACAAAAATCTTATCAACTGTCTCCCCTTCTCTATGCCCAAGTTGGGTTTCAGTGTGTCTGACATTACTTTGTTCAGGTGACTGAATCTTTAGCTTTTGTTTTATGTCTAGACAGCTGTCCTTGCCCCGCAAATCAAAAGCACATTACTAGAGTGGTTGCTGCATCTATGGCTTTTTTTTAGTAGTTTTCCTATTGATGATAACTTGAGCAGCTGCCATATGGTCTACATCTCATACTTTTCTTTCCCGTTATACATTTGATATACAGTCTAGATCAAGGGCCTGCTTTGATTCTACCATTCTGTGAAAGATCCTTCCATAGTGCCTCCCAGGGTTCATGTAGCTGGGGCTCTGTCCTATTTTTTTAACACCCTTATTAAGTTATCAGTTAAGACATAGGCATCCATACTTTAAAAGAAAACAAACAATATTAACATTTTTCTATTTACACACATTATATATAACATGTTTACTTTTTTACTTTTTTTTTTAACAATTGTCTTTCAGTCCAACAGTACATCACTCAATTCCTGCCTTCCCTTAAACCTCACTCCTATTCCTGAACATTATTCTGTATGTACTCTTCCCACAAATTCCATTTATGTTTATGGAATTTGCTCCTTCCCTTTTCTGATGATGCAACAATATTCAATACTTATACATTAGTTTTAGATTTTCATTTCCATTTGCTTTTGTGGCAGCCAACATAATTAAACTTGGGATCTGGATTGCATAGACATAGTTTTATAATATAATATAATATAATATATAATATTAATATAATATTAATAATAATAATAATAATATAATATTATATAATAGTTTTTCATAGTCTTGTGTCCCAAATCAAAAGTGTAATTTCCATAGCTGTTTGCTTCACCAGTATTTCTAACAGAGTCGTTTGTAGGGAATTGGTAAAGCCTGTCAACTAATTACAGTCCCAAAAAAAATGTTCCCAGTTGCCCCTTTCTTCCCCATCACACCTCCAACATTTGCCATATACCAGAGGAAAATTATTTAAAATCTGTTTGGAGTATAAAAATACCATTTCAAACACTTTAAGTAAAAATCTTGAACCTTCTTTATCTTGCTGCATAGTTAGGGGCCGTAAATAAATGTCATGCCATTGCTCCCTTGTAAATTGCTTTTCCTGTCTCCATTCCCCATCTTTTCTAAACTCCTCTGAGTGATTCGTATGATTATCATGCAGTATTTTATATGCCCTACTTAATTATCCCTTTTTTAACTGCAGCTTCTTTTTTAGATTTGACTAAAAAGTGTACCAAAGCAGGTCTTTCACTTAGGACTCCACTTTCCCTTTCTTTTTTTCCTATACTCTGATATCCATCTCTGATAGGGAAGGCTGTTCCTAACCTGCAGTTCAAACAACTTCTTAGCCTTATCCCAGTCTATTTCCTTTACCTTTCTAGTTATTTGCTCCCAATATCTTGATTCCTTTGTTAGTTTTCTCAAGTAAATTCCAGCCCTTTCTTCCCTATTTCTGTACACTAATTGCAGTCATCCCTATTGGCAAAATCTCCATTCCCCACGTTGGCTTAGTTCTTAGAGTATGGGAAGTCTCTGGGACAGGAATCTATCTATCTAGCACAGGAAAATAACTTTCTTGGGTGGCATAAGCCAGGGAACCTTGTTGGCTAGGAGCCATAGTCAAGTCTCCAAATGATGTGGACAGCCTGCAGAAGGGCCTCACTGAGACAGATACCTGGTGTCAGAGCCATGGCCTCAAGCTCAGTGCCAAAAAGTGCAGTGTCTTCCCCTTTGGTAAAAACTCTGTACCCATGAACTACCACATAGGCAGCAAGCTACTTAACACCGAATGCGTGATAAGAGACCTTGAGACTCAGGTGGACAGTAGTCTCTCCTTTGATAGTCACATCGCCACAGTAATCAGGAAGTCCTACATGGCACACCTCATCATAAAAGGGTTCTCATCCAGGAAAAAAAGAGGTCATTGTTCCCCTCTACTCGACACTCATTAGACCCATTATAGAGTACAACGCACATTTGGAATGTACTTCACAAGACATCTGCAGCAGCTGGAAATGCCACAGAAGTACCTCACAAAGAGGATTACTGGCCTCAAACAAATGCCCTACACTGACCGCCTCAAAAAACTCCAGCTTTACTCCATAGCATATCGCCTACTCTGAGGTGATCTCTGCCTAACATATAAAGCTATGTCAAACTCAGAGCTGTTGGACATGCTACACCTAAAGAAATCCCAGTCCCTCTGAGCTACACGCTCTAGGGACCTAAACCTTGTCACCACAATAAACAGGACATTCTGGAGGGATAGATTCCTGTCCCAGAGACTTCCCATACTCTGAAACAGGCTACCCATCTATGTCAAGCAAAGTTCTTCATTAGCACTCTTCAAGAAAAATCTTGATGACTGGATGGGAAATAGGAAATACACCCCGGGGATCACTTCTGTGTCTCTGTTCGACAGTGGCACAGGAAAATAACTTTCTTGGGTGGCGTAAATCAGGGAACCTTGTTGGCTAGGCTTACGTAGACCCTTGGGCCGATAGCCTAGTACCCAACTATGAACCTATGAGTACTTTCTGCAACTTTAATGACCATTATACAGAATATTATATGCATATTCTCCTTAAGGATCTGCATCCAAACTGCAGTTAGAGATGGACAGTAGGCAAGAAGGGGCTGGAATTTGGTGGGGAAAACTGGCAAAATAACCAAGGTATTGGGAGCAAATAACTAGAGAGGGAAAGATGATAGAATGGGAAGATGCCAATAATTTATTTGGACCGAAGGTTAGAGATTGCTTTTATTATCAAGGATTGATATCGGAGTACAGGCAAAAGAGGAAGAAGTAAGGTGATCCTAAATGAAAGACCAGGACTGGTAGAGTTTTTAGTAGAATCTAGCACAGAAGCTGCTGTTAAAAAAGGATTAATTAGTACAGCATGTAAAATATTACATAACTATAAGAATCAATCAGAGGAGTACTGGGAGGAGAGACTGGATAAGCAATTCACAAAGAAACCAATGGGAGGATATATATATATATATATATATATATATATATATATATATATATATATATATATATAAAATCTGTCTCCCAAATACGCAACAAAGTCTAGAAGATTTAGGATTTATACTTGGAAATATTTACATAGATAATTTTATACGCCAAGTAGACTCCAGAGAATTTTTCCTCAGGTAGACAGCAAATGTTGAAGGTGTGACATGGAAGAAAGAGGTAATTGGGAACATATTTTCTGGGAGTGCATTGAGTTGGCAGACTTAAAGGATTCCATGCGGGGAGCACTGTTGGAGATGCTGGGTGAGCAGATTTGTGTGATGAGGGAGTTGATTTTCTTGAGCTATGATACAGAATCGGAGTTGCCTACTGATGGTAACTCCTTGCTGTCTCTAATTGTGACGGCTGCCAAAAAAGCAGTTACTAGAAAATGGAAATCAAAATCTAAACCAACAATAATAGAAGTAGTGAATATAGTAACAGAGCGAAAATGACTGGAATTGAGATCTTTAGAAAAAGGTACTAGCAAACTACATAGACCAAAATGGGAATTTTGAGAACAGTACATACAGGGGAGGAATGAGGTTTAAAAATACGAGACTTTAAATGAGCTGTGTAATGTTTGACTGAAAATGATTGGGTAGATTATAAGTCATGTATAATGTTTGCAACTGAAAGTGTGTGTCAGTAAGGTTTGTGATGTAAAGTGCAACTTGGATTGCGTTGGTGTGGTTTGTTTTCATGTAAATAAATGTATGGTTGCTTATGTCATAAGTGATAGTTTAATAAAGATGTTTCTTGTTTAAAAAAGGGGGCAGGAATTGAAAAGTTTATGTAATGTTGCTTAGGTTACATCATATATAACAATATGTGTGAAGCATAATGTTTGTTAATTTTAACTTAATACAGTTTGCTTATTTTTATGTAAATGTGCTTATGTGACGAGTGATAATTCAATAAAGGTGTTTAAAATAAAAAAGTAGTGCACCTTAGATTTTACTTGGTGCAGGTGAAGTTCTCCATGCTGGAAAGGGGATACACGTCAGCCATTTCAGGCTGCACACAGCTGTTTTGGTCTTTAAGGAACTCAAGTGGAGGTTGCTGTGTGACTTTTTCAAACTGGTTTGATAAACCACTTCATTGTGTGATATCTAAAAGGAGGATCCACACAGTCATACACCCCATGTGGTGAAGTTGTGAACTTTCTTGAGGTGCTTATCCAGTCTCCTTCCTAGAGGCATGGATTCAGAGAGCCATCTGCTAATTTTTTTCTGGACGTGGGATGCACTGGAAATAGATTTTTTTACCACAATTAATAAGGTGATTTTCCCCCTATTCTTCTTGATGTATTAGGGTAGTGGGAAGCTTATTGTGGTCCAATTCTCCATAATTTGACAAGGGAAAGTGCCATATGTATTCTCTCCATTTCCTCTGATTTTCATGCCTCATCCCAAATTTCACAGGAATGAGACTAAAGCTGATCCTCATTCCCCCATAGCAGTTGCCAAGAAAACCTTGTCCAAATGGATTTTAACTGTCATTGACCTCATATAGGCAACTAGTTTGATGAAAACAAAGACTTTTTTTGCTGGCTTCACAAAGGGTCTGCACTGCAAACATCTGTGCGTTGGCCTATATGTAATGATCACTGCAACAGTGGTCTATTGAAATCTACTTTTATGGTAAGTAAGCTACACAGTTGTACATTTTATAGTTTGTAGGAGCCTGGTGTTCATGCCGGATGCCCAACTTTGGAGCACATCATCTTCTTTCAGCTGTTCCCATTAGGGGTCGCCACAGTGGATCATCTGTTTCCATTTCTTCCTGTCCTCTGCATGTTGCTCTGTCACACCAACCACCTGCATGTCCTCTCTCACCACATCCATAAACCTTGTCTTAGGCCTTCCTGTTTTCCTGTTATCTGGCAGCTCCATCCTTTTCCCAATATACCCAGCATCCCTTCTCAGCACATGTCCAAACCAATGCAATCTTGCCTCCCTGGCTTTGACTCCAAACTGTCCAACCTGAGCTGACCCGCTAATACACTATTTCCTAATCCTGTCCATCCTCGTCACACCCAGTGCCAATCTTAATAACTTTAACTCAGCCACCCCTAGCTCTGACTCCTGCCTTTCTGTCAATGCCAACGTCTCCAACCCTTGTAGCATAGCTGGTCTCACTACCCTCTTGTAGACCTTCCTTTCACTCTTACTGGTACCAATCTGTCACAAATCACTCCTGACACTGTTCTCCATGCACTCCACCCTGTTGGTCCTCTGTTCTTCACCTCTCTCCCATACTTGTCATTACTATGAACTGTTGATCCCAAGTATTTAAACTCATCCACCTTCGCCAACTCTACTCCCTGCATCCTCACCATTCCTCTGTCCTCCCTCTCATTCACACACATATATTCTTAGTCCTGCTGATCTTCATTCCTCTCCTCTCTAGAGGATATCTCCACATCTCCAGGGTCTCCTCAACCTGGTCCCTACTCACTACAGACATCATCTTCAAACATCATAGTCCACGTGGACTCCTGTCTCATCTCGTCTGTCAACCTGTCCATTACCATTGCAAATAAGAAAGGGCTCAGAGCTGATCCTTGATGTAATCCCACCTCCACCTTAAACGCATCCATCACTCCTACCGCAGACTTCACCACTGTCACACTATCCTCGTGTACGTATCCTGTACTCCTCTTACATACTTCTCTGCTACTCCCAACTTCCTCATACAATACCACAACTCCTCTCTAGGCAGCCTGTCATATGCTTTCGCTAAGTACACAAAAGACACAATACAACTCCTTCTGACCTTCTCTATACTTCTCCATCAACACTGCCAAAGCAAACATTGCATCTGTAGTGCTCTTTCCCAGTATGAAACCATACTGCTGCTCACTAATCCTCACCTCTCTCCTTAACCTAGCTTTCACTACTCTTTCCCATAACTTCATGCTGTGACTGATCAGTTTTATCCCTCTGTAGTTACTACAAATCTGCACATCACCCTTATTCTCAAAAATTGGTACCAAAACACTTCTCCACTCCTCAGGCATCCTCTCACTTTCTAAGATTTCATTAAACATTCTGGTTGAACTCTACTTGCCATCTCTCCTAAATTCCTCCATGCTTCCACAGGTATGTCATTTCAACCAACAGCCTTTCCATTCTTCATCATCTTCATAGCTGTTCTGACTTCCTCCTTGTTAATCCATTGCACTTCCTGATTCACTATCCCCACATCATCCAACCTTCTTTCTCTCTCATTGTCTTCATTCATCAGCCCCTCAAAGTACTCTTTCCATCTGCTCAGCACATACGCCTCGCTTCTAAGTAAGTTTTCCTCATTATCCTTTATCACCCTTACCTGCTGCACATCTTTCCTTTCTCTGTCCCTCTATTTTGCCAATCGGTACTGGTCCTTTTCTCCCTCCTTAGTGTCCAACCTTTCATGCAGCTCTCCATACACCTTATCCTTAGCCATCTCTCTCTTCGGCATACACCTCATGTCATAATAGTCTTGTCTAATTTCTTCATCTCTCTGACAATCCCACTTCTACTTCGCCAAACTCTCTGTATACTCTCCTGTACTTCCTCGTTCCACCCCCAGGTCTCTTTGTCCTCCATCTATCCAGATGTCACACCAAGCACCTTTCTAGCTGTCTCCCTTACCAGCTGTGCTGTAGTTACCTAGCTGTTCAGTAACTCTTCACTGCCACCCAGTGCCTGTCTTAATTCTTCCCTGAACTCCACCTCACCATCACCCTTTTTCAACTTCACCATTTGATCCTTGGCACTGCCCTCACGCTCCTTCTCCTCTTCATCACCAGCATCGTCCAACAGACCACCTTCCTATGCTGCCTAATTACACTTTTCTCTGCCACCACGTTACAGTCTTCAGTCTCCTTCAGACTGGCTCTCCTACATAGGAGCACATACTCCAGCATATTCGGAGAAAACTTCAGAGCTAACCCAAAAATCTAACACCGTTTTTTTTAACATAATCAAAGATATCTATGCCTAATAAGCAGAGTGATTAGCAACAGATGGGAAAATAAACCTACTCCTTCCTCTTCACAGTCTTCACATTAGGAAGGTGGAAAGATACATTTTCAAATAACTCCAGTCTTGAAAATAAGATCATGTAGGCCCTTATAGCTTTGACACAATTTACTCCTTCCTTACTTGTCTACACATATCAGAATGTAATGCAAGAAAGGTTAAAAACTCTGAGTAACCTATCTCCTTACGGGCTGGAATCATCATCATGAATTTCCCCTGTATGTTCTCAAGCATTACCAGTTTCAGTTTTTTGGAAAATTAACAAAACATAAATTAAATAATTACCCTAATTAAAGAAATGGTCTTCCCTTTTAATGTGAAATAGGATCCGTTTCCCATCGTTTTAAAAATTGAACCTATGGTCATGAGTGCTGTAAACCTAGCCAAAGAACAATTTTCCTTAAAATATTAGTATATTAAAGTTTTTGGAATTTTTATAAAATTTTAATTTGTTAGTTTGGCTACATTATTGTTAGGGCTCTTACTTTACATTTGAAGATCCTAAGCTGATCATTTTGTACTTTTTAATGTTCAGTAGTAAACTATGCTGTCACCCAAATTACCTAATAAAACGTAGTGCAAACAACCAGCAAAGGCAGAATCTACTCTCCATTTATCTGAACAAAATGGAACCGTTTTATCTGAGCATAGTTGTTACCCTCTCAGCTTGGGGTCTGTTTAATTTCAAAAATAACTTGAATGGCACTTTACAAAGCTATTCATGAGCTCATTCGAAATTCAATTAATAAAGTAGATGTCTGATTGCCAAAATCTTTAGGAGGTAGAACTCTGATCCAGATGGACCAAAAACACATCAAAAGTTGCAGTTATGTATAAGTAGATACAGAACAAAGACTTTGTACTAGGATGCATGGATATCTTAAATTACAGTATTAGTGCAAGTGAAAGTTGGGTATGTAAGCAACCATTTTAGTATTACTTCACTGGGTTCAGCAGATGTACAAAAAACAACTTTTAATATATTGGTTACAGTGTGACTATTGAAACCCAAAACTCTCTCGCTGAGCATAGTTTTATACTAAACTGGTAAGTATCAGGTTAGATACCTGATGTATGATCATATTAATCACTGCTGTAGTAGCCTTAGCTATACCGCTTATATCCCTCCAAGGGTATAACAGCCAGCCAGCTTCTAAAGCTTCAGAGTACCTGTTGCCTGTCCAAGCCATTAGACAGCTTGATCTGAGATGACTGAGAAGACAGATTTGGCAGCAAGCCCTTCAGAGCCTTATTGTTGAACAGAGAGTGCGCTCTTCTCTCACTGGGCAGAATAAGATGTCCTTTCTTATCACTGTTCCAGTATTCTTGTGGAGTGTACAGTGTGTATGTATGTGTGTGTGTGTGTATATATATATATATATATATATATATATATATATACATACACATACACACACACATAGAACTGTATAGATGTGTCTATATATATATATATATATATATATATATATATATATATATATATATATATATATATATATATATACACAAGGCATCCAGAGGAGGCTGGACTGCCGTAGTGTCAGTATGTGTGCCTTTTTGGCTCTTTTCTTAAGTGGCAGCTGAACATTGGAGTGAACAGATTCAAAAGTAATAGTTTTAGATGCTAGTAATCCAAGTAACTGGAAAGGGTTGATAGATGACTGTGGGGGATCTTAGGACAAATGCCTGACAGATCTCATACTAAATGAGGTTGAGTGTAGTACCCAAACAAAAAAGGCACTGCTCATGTCTGTCTTTATGGGGAATCTGCCTCCCACATGCACATTTTCCCTTCCTAGATGACATGTAAAAAGGTAAAACCAAAAGAAGAAAAAGAGGAAGGAAGAGAGCCCAGCAGGGTGCTTATCTTTAGGCTTGGGAGCTGAACCAACTTGGCTAATGTCCTTAAGATAGAATTCAAGGTATTGGTAGGATGGCAACAAAGAGGTTCTGAGGATTAGGCACTCATAGGTCACATATGTACTTTAAGCCTTGGATGTAGAGCATGCATCTGATGTATGGCACCTTGAAGGTGTAAAGGCTTTTGCATCCTGGCTGGACATTTGGCCATCTTCGGCAAGATATCCCAGTTGTAAAGAATACTGCAACAATGAGAAGTAGCACATCTACTCTTATGATAAGATCGTACACAACTGTATTTTCCCATTGGGTAAAAGCCTTTCATATTATAAAAATTGTTTTATTGTACTTTTATTGTACTTTCCTATTTAGGAAAGTTATTTTTAGGCTAGGAGTCTGTTTTAGCAGCCTGTCACAAGACTTAATAGTACTTTAAAAATGGGAACACACTTTTTTTCCTATCAGTTTAAAATTTGTGTAAAGTAATTGAAAACCATTTTTTTTTGTGAAGAAACTTATATTTATTTTACTGTTGGGGCTCACAAGAGCTTTTTACTATGTGTTTGTGTGTAAAAAGTAACTTTAAACATTTCAAGTTTTTACTAGCTTTTGCTGCCTGTTTTCCCCAGTAAAGAGGCACCATCTTTGGCTTTACCGTGGAAGAAACTACTGGTCCCATGGTTGATCCTTCTTCCAGCCACAAAAAAGAAAATGTTAAGCAAGCTGCCTTTGCCATCATAGTAGGCTGTGAATTTGGCTCATCTGCAGGTGGGTAACCCTGCTATGTCCCTAGCTTGTTCCTCAGACTTGCTCATCTTTTACCCTGTATCCCTGTGGTATATTATTTACAGCCATTCTGGACTGTGAGTTAGCCACAGCCTCTGCAGCTGATTTGGTTCACTCAATAGGCAGGGGACAGCCACTCCTGTTGATCCTGGTAGAAGGGGCATGGAAGGCTTCCCTGCTTACTTGTGTTTATCCCTGGGGAAGCTGCTGCTGTAGGCCGTAACACTGTTCCCATTTTCCTGTCAAAAAGAAACGGAACACTAAACTTGTATGTACTCCTCAGATTTCTTTAGACAGAAGCAGTTTACTGGGTATTATGCAGGGTTTAATTCAGGCTTTTGATTCTTCTTATAAGGAGGTTTGTGGTAAAAGAAAGAAAGAGGGATACCTTTTTACTGAAGAGATTTAAGATTTTAAATCTGGACAGGAAGATGGAGGGACAGATGCAGTGTGTTCTCAGTTTTAGACTCAGAAAAGAGCTCAGTTTCTGATTCTCTCTGGTAATTTCGTCTTTCTCTGAGACTATTTCCAGAAAGTGCTGGTGTTTTTAGTGGGAGAAAACTGAGGTTTCGGAGTCCCTCAGAAAATACTATGTTACTGCAGAAGGAATTTCCAGAGCCTTCACCCATTCCCCCATTTCTATTCAGTCCGAAGGATGTGTCACTATCTGAAGTTTTCCTTATAGTCAGCCCTCTGCCCCTAAAAAGGCAGATAGAATGTACAATGTTCGTCATTTTTGCAGGTTGTATACATTATTCCTAAAACCTGCACAAGCAGCTTTACTTAACTGTACTGCTGCTAAACATTTGCTTTATTCTGTCCTCCTCTTTTTGACAACAGTGGAAAGATCACTGATAAATAATGGGGGAGAAGTGTATGCTTCTGCAACTTTGATTTTCAGAATTTTGATTTCATATGTTGAGGCTTATTCTGGCTAATTGTGAAAGACTGATAAATCTTTTGTCTACTTTTTTTTCTTGTGAGGAAGAATCCTCTTTAAATAGTTCAGTTTCTTATGCTGTACAAGTCAGTACTCATTCATTACAGTGCAAGTATGACTCTGTTTCTCCTTCTTCCAGGGCTGTGGCCACCAGTACTGTTTTGAGGTTTAACTGGCTGTGTTCTCAAAATATCCCAGATGATGTGAAAATCAGATTTTAAATTCTCCTTTGGATAGAGAATTTAGTTTTTGGTTCCTCTGTTGCAGTGGTTGTCAAAAACATGATGAAAGGGGTAAGTTGACACAGGAGAATCAATTATGATTGTTTCAGTTCTGCTTTTTCAAGTTTTGTAAGAGATTCTGTACCCCCCCCCCCCAATCTAATTTTGACAAAATAAACAGTCTCAACAAAATACTGGTAAACAGACTTTTAAGAAATGGCAGAGGGATTCAAGAAATAATTCAGACCCCCCCCATAATCAAAGACAGTCCAACATGTCAGAATGGCTGTTTAAGGGACCTCGTCTCCCTGGCAATCCCTTTTCTCTTCCCAAAAGTCTGACTCTCCACTTTTCTCTTTGACAGCAGATAGTTTGACAAGTGGTTTCGGACTATCATTCATAAAGGTTACAGATGGCAGTGGGAGGAAATCCCTCCTCCTTTTCATCCACCAGACCAGACACGCTTCTTTCCCCCTGTCCTTCAACACATGCTGTCACAGGGAGTGACAGAACCTGTTTCTCCTTCTCCTTCCCAGGTTGGAAAGATTTTTATTAAAGGATGTTTTACTGCCAAAGAAAGAAATTGCTTGGAGACTAGTTCTGGAGCTTTATTTACTAAGCCTGTTTGTGACAGTACCAAAGTTCAAAATGGTATCACTTCACTACGTGTTACCTTTTCTCATAGGATCATAGGAACTTAAGCTGTTGGCCCTGAGGCCCTTACAAGTCTAACCAAGAATTTAGCCCATGTTCCAACAAGTCCGCACCCTATGCCACTGTCCATTATCCAGGTTGCACTTAAGGTTTAACGAGGTACTTTGCTTTATGTGGAGAGGGAGTCTGTAACACTAGATTTAAAAAATACTTATCCTCACATCCCAATTCATCCAGACTTCAGACATTTCTTAACGTTGTGTGTGTCTGGATCACACTATCAGTTCTGTGTCTTACTGTTTGGACTGTCCACCGCACCAAGATTTGTTCACAGTGTGTATCTCCAGATTTTCATCGTGTTTCACTGTTGCAGTCCTAACCAATGGGTTATCCAGCTCCTGGTAGCTCTCGATTGGCCAGACTATCAAAGGTAAATAAATATGACATCAGCTGTCGTCGATTGTAAATGACGTCAGGACATCCAATACAAAAGGACGCAGCCGTCGTCACTTCCTCAGTCTTCCTTGTCACGGAGCCTGAAGCAGAAGCATTTTTTGCACAAGTGCTGGTCGGCAGTTTACCATTTTTGTTTCCGACTACAAAGTTGAAGGGAACTACAGCTAAGTACCCCGTTGGGGATCCTCTTTTCTTGCCTTAATGAATGTCAGAAAAGGTTAATTGTCTTAACTGTGGAAAGCAGATTCCCCATAGAGATTTTCATTCCTATTGTCTTATTTGTTTAGACCTTGACCACAATGTTCCTAATTGTGATCTCTGTGCTTCATTTAATCCGCATACTATTCGTCGTCGGGCTATGCTTTTAGCTAAACATTTTGGAGTTTGGCCTAAGTTTGTCTGTATGGCGTCCGCTGGTCTTCAGGCTTCAGATATCCCTAAGAAGCGTAAGGATAAGGGCCGCGACAGGCTTCAGAGGGTCAAGTCGTCGAATGATGTTAAGTTGGTCATCAGTCCTGTGGTAGCCAGTGAAGCGCCTTTGCAGCTCGCAGATTTTCAACCACAGGCCTCAATTGAGACCATTTCAGAGTCCCCCAGGCCTCTGGCTTCCATTTTGCCTTCTGACATTCTGCCTGTCGCCTCTTCAGCTGGATCCAGAGCCGCTAAGCTGACTCTGGTGTCCGAAGCCTCCATTCTTCGTTCGGACAGCAAGCTCATACCAATGACCTCTGCTGCGACTTTGGCGGTTGCCAGGCCTCCCGAGTCCTTCAGACTTGCAGGTAAGTCTTCCAGTCATAAGCCTGTGAAAAAGCAGGCTCCAGTTTCCTCTCGTTCCCCTTAATTCCAAATGGTTAAAATGGTTAATGACCTGTTGACTCTTATTAGGGGTTCACAGCCTCCTCTTTCTAAAAGGGATAGGGATGTCTCTTCTGAGGCTTTGTCTTATTCTGGTTCTGGTACTTCTAGTATTTCTGCTGATGAAGAGAAAGTTTCTCAGGTTTTTTCTCCTTTCGAGGATTCAGATGCAGAGGAGTCCATTCCTTCTGCTTCTCCTCCAGAGGATTTCTCTTTTGGTGATACTTTGAATACTGTCAGGGAGCATTTTAAATGGGAAAGTCAGGATTATCCCCAGTCTAAGAAAAGGATTAGGGAGTTTTTGGATTTGCCTCAGCATAAGCCTCTGGCTATTCCCCCAGTGTTGGAAGTGGTTGATGTTTTTCTGGAATATTCCTTGACTCGAAATCCGGTTCCTCCTGCTCCCAGGAAACCTGACAGGTACTACAGAGTCCCTGATTTTCATTTGTTTTATTTCAGAAATCTGTTGGCTGATCTAGAGGTTATTTTTCAGGGACCTAAAGGAGTTAAGGCCATTGTTACCAAAAATCCTGATGTTGTTCGTGTTTCACTGTTGCAGTCATTACATTTGGGGTAATCTGATGGCAGGTTGTCCTCAGTCGGCCTGAATTCCAAAGTCATGGGTCCTGCGTCGGTTGCTGTCTCCACTTCCATGACGTCAGGGGTATAAAACATGCAGCTGATGCCATTTTCTTTAGTCTTTCTGAGGGTGTATTCAGACCTCAACATTTGTATATCAAACCGACGACAGCTGCAAAACCAAAGACAAAAGCAACTTCTAAAACTAAAAAACTGACGCATGAGCAACGTGCACAGGCCTCTATGCCTAAAAAACAGATGCTCAAAATGCCTGAAGACCTTATTACCCTGATCAGGGGTACCCATCCCCCTCCAGATAAGAGGCCTAGGCAAGACACTGATTATGAATCTTCAGATCAGGTTTCTCTTTCTTCTGATTCCTCTACTGATCAGGAATTATCTATACCTCCCTATGAGGATTCTGATGCAGAGGAGTCTATACCATCTGCTTCTCCTCCTAAGGATTATTAATTTGGGGAAACCTTGCATACTTTGAGGGAGCATTTTCACTGGGAGGGTCAAGACTTTTCAGAATTAAAAAAGAGGCTCGGGGATTTCCTTCTCCCTCAGCACAGGCCTTTGGCCATTCCCCCTGTTTTAGACATTGTGGATGATGTGTTTTCAGAGTCCAGCTTGACCCCTGACTCCTTACGTCCGACTCCCAGTAAGCCTGACAGATATTACAAGGTCCCTGACTCACATAAATTTTTAGTTAGAAACCCTGCTGCTGATCCTGAAACTATTTCACAGGGTCCTAAGAGTGTTAAGGCCTCAACAGCAAAAAATCCTACCCCCTCTGACAGAGATTCAAGGGCACTGGACAGATGGGGAAAAAAGGTTTATACATCTGCAACCTTGGCAATCAGAGCCTTAATCTGTCAATTTCATATGCTTAAGTATCAACAACATGTTATGGGATTGCTGAAACAGAAAATGATGTTTATTTCTGAATGTGCAGAAAATAAAGAATTGCAGGAATTATTGCATGCAGCTGAACAGGTTGGAAAGCATACTTTGCAATGTGGTTTTGACTCCTTAGAGGCCTCCTGCAGGGCCGCAGTTACTGGATCCGTGATTAGGAGGCATGCCTGGCTAAAGGAACAAAATTTGCCTGATCATGTTAAAGCTAAATTGCTAGATGCACCTTTACAGCATGATACTCTGTTTGGTATTAAGGCAGAAGAGGTTTTAAAGAAAATGGAAGACAAAGCTAAGTCTATGCAAACTGTTAAAGACTTCTTACAAGTGCAGCCACCAAGATTCACTAGACACTGGCCTACAAAAAATTGGTCCTTTCCTGTGTCAGACAGAGCTCAAAGGGGCAAATCCAGACACCCAAAGGGTTCCAGATACCAGGCACAAGATTCATACAGGTCAAAGTAATGGGGCACATCTACCTCCAAATCAGGAGGAGATAAAGTGCAAACCTACAGAAAACTGTCCCAATGACTTCCCTCTGCCTACACAAAGCACTTATCTTTTGGCAGCACCCTTAGGGGGAAAATTAGCACTTTTTTCTCAAAATTGGCAGTTAACCCAAGACAAATGGGTACTAAACATAGTATCACAGGGTGCAGATTCCATTTCCACACTCTGCCAATGGCAAATGGTTGGCCAGATCTGCCCAAAAATCAATGGGCAGAGGCACAGAAACAGGTTACGTCTCTCATGGATATGGGGGCCATTCAACCAGTACCAGAGCAGGAAAAAGGACAAGGCTTTTACTCAAGACTGTTCTTGGTACCCAGAAAGGACAAGGCCTGGCGGCCAATACTGGATTTATCCATTTTGAACACATACCTGGACATTCCAAAATTCAAAATGCTGACTTTGCAGCAGCTTCTGCCCATGCTGGGCAAGAATGCTTGGCTGGTGACATTAGACCTAAAAGAGGCATACCTGCATGTCCCAATAAGACAATCGTGCAAGCTTAAATACAACTGCCCAGATGGCTTACCTCACGCCAGACAAGCAAAGGCAACTGACTACTTACTTCAAACTAATGGCAACAAAAACCCAGTTATCTGCAAGACAAATTTTGCAGGCTTTGGGCTTCATGGCATCCTGCATCCTACTGATTCCATATGCAAGACTGCATATGAGGAAACTTCAGTGGTACCTAAAATGTTTATGGAGTCAACATGCTCACTGGAAACAATGATTTCTCTCATACCCTGCCTACAACAGAAATTTCTCTGGTGGGCAAAGGCATGTCACCAAAACATTTGACGGGCCTTCACTCTACCCCCTGCCAGCCAAACCTTAACAACAGACGCATCAGATTATGCCTGGGGGGCCCACATGGCAGGAAAATGCATTCAGGGCATATGGACCCCAAAACAAATGCATCTACATATCAACCAGCAAGAGATGCTAGCTGTTCAAAATGCCCTAACAGCCTTCAGGGACTTACTTCATCCAGGACAACTACTGATAAAGACGGACAACACCACGGTCATGTGGTATATAAACAAGCAAGGGGGGAATACACACATACCCCATTTGCAGATTAGCCATGGCACTGTGGGACACAGCTTTGACCTACCAAATACATCTTCAAGCTCAATTCTTGCTAGGAAAGCAAAATACTCTGGCAGACGATTTAAGCAGAAACCTTATGGACCCTCACGAGTGGAAACTAAATCCACAAGTCTTCAGCATAACAGAGAAATGGGGAAGCCCAGACATAGATCTATTTGTCTGTCCTCAAAATTATCAATTGAAAAGATTCTGCACAAGGACTTATCACAGACAAGCATGGAAAGTGGACGCCCTATCCTTCAGTTGGAAAATCCTATCAGTTTACACCTTTCCTCCTCTGCCTCTTCTTCCCAAGGTCCTCCTAAAAGTCAGACAAGAGAAACCAAAGGTGATTCTTATTGCCCTGGACTGAACCCACCAATACTGGTACCCAGTCCTAAGGAACTTGTCTCAATACCCAGCTTGGACCTTACCTCAAAAACCTCAACTACTGTTCCAGCAAAACAATCAGATCCTGCGCAATCAACTCCAGACACTGAATCTGGCGGCATGGCTTATGTAGTTATACAAACAACTCCTCTCAGTAAAGCTGTGATGGATGTCATTTTGGAAGCCAGAAGGCCTAGTACTAGAAAATCTTATGATGATAAATGGAAGAGGTTATGTGCTTGGAATCAAGCACAAGGAACTGATACAGCAGAACCAAATATTCCTCCGATATTACAATACTTAACTGAGATACTTGACAAAGGCCTATCTTTCTCAGCAATTAAAATCCATGCCTGTGCCATTTCGGCTCATTACAATAAAGAGCCACCAATCTTTTATCATCCTTTACTAACGCAGTATCTTAGAGGAGCCAAACAGTTAAGGCCTCCTAAAAGATCACCATTACCTGCATAGGACCTCAATTATGTATTGGAAAAGCTCACCCTGCCTCCATTTGAACCAGCTGCTACCGCTGATATAAAGTTCTTATCATTGAAAACAGCTCTGCTACTAGCAATTACTTCAGCAAGAAGAGTTTCAGAGCTACAGGCCCTCATGGCTGTAGAGCCTTTTATCATATTTTACCCTGACAGGGTGTCTCTGAGGACAAATCCTACTTTTATGCCTAAGGTGGTTTCCAATGTGGCTCTAACCAAACAATTCATCTGCCAACCTTTTATCCAAATCCGCAGAACAAGGAGGAGAGAATTCTGCATTCCTTGGACGTACACAGACAGCTGAGATTCTACTTGAGCAGGACTAAAGCTCTAAGAAAAACTATTGCTAGTGACATATGCTGCAGGATCAGAAGGCAAGGCTATTTCAAAGCAGACCATTTCAAAGTGGATAAGACACTGCATCTGTTTCTGCTACTTACACCATGGTAAACCTGTGCCCAAGGGCATTAGGTCTCATTCCACCAGAGCTGCAGCTACTTAAGCAGCCTTCCTCAGAGGAGTACCAACTAAAGACATTCTAGAGGCTGCTACTTGGAGTTCTGTTCACACCTTTACAAAGCGTTATCATTTGCCTCTTTACTCTGTCCAGGGCAGGCTTTGCCACTGCAGTTCTGCAGGGCCTTATAGCTGCACCTAATGCTGTTTAGCACCAGCCTCCCAACCATAGCTTTGGGATTCTACCCAAATGTAATGACTGCAACAGTGTAACACGAAGAACATAGTACAGTTGTGTACACTTACCTTAAATGTAGATGTTCCAGTGTATTCACTTTTGCAGTACAGGTTACCCTCCCGCCATCCCCCTTTCATTCTGGAGTTTATCTTTCCTTCTTTATCTTGTACAACCTACGTGGTGTATTTGCTTGTAGATGAAGGTAAAGTTTATATTGATGCATGTATATATATGTATGTATGTATATGTGTGTGTGTATATATATATATATATATATATATATATATTTTTTTTTTTTTTTTTTGCTACCTTTTTGGGGCATCTGACATCTGGGGCAAGAAAAACTAAAGAAAATGGCATATGCTGCATGTTTTATACCCCTGACGACCTGACGTCATGGAAGAGGAGACAGCAACCGATGCAGGACCCAAGACTTTGGAATTCAGGCCGACTGAGGGCAACCTGCCAGCAGATTACCCCAAATGTAATGTACACAACTGTACTTTCCTTCAGACAGGGAGTCTAGGAATCTTGACAGGTGGGGTAAAAAAGTTTATACCTCTGCCACTCTTGCTATTAGGTCTACTAATTGTCTTTTTCATATGCTGAAGTACCAGCAGCACACCTTGGAAGCTATTAAGTCTAGGATAGCAAGTGCGCCTGTTTTGGCAAAGAGTAAAGAATATGCAGGATTTGCTGAATTCTGCCAGTCTTGTCAATAAGCATTCATTACGTTCTAGTTTTGACATTCTAGAAGCCTCCTGCAGGGCTACAGCTACTGGATCTGTTATTAGAAGGCACGCTTGGCTCAGGGAACAGCCCCTTCCAGACCCTGTCAAGGCTAAGCTTTTGGATGTACCTTTGCATAAGGACAGTCTTTTTTGGCAGCAAAGCTGAGGAGGTACTCAAGAAGATGGAGGATAAGACCAAGTCTATGCAAACAGTTAAGGACTTTCTGCAAGTTCAACCTCCTCACTTTAGCAGGAATTTCCCTTCTAAGAGTTGGACGTTTCCTGATACCTGCAGACAGAACCGCTTTAGGACTAGAGGTTACAAATCTTCTAGGGGGCAGGTGGCTCCCCTCAAAGGTCTAAGCATTGGCATACTTCCACTTCCAAGGTGGGAAGTTCTAAGCCTGCATCACAATCCAAACATTCTCAATGGCTCTATCCAACTTCTGCCTGTTCTTGCTTGTCCGGAGAGTCCTTTAGGGGGAAGGTTGGCCTTTTTTGCAAATGTCTGGGCCACTGTCACAGACAACAAATGGGTACACATAACTGTTTCCCTAGGACACAGGTTTTCTTTCCACACCTTTCCACTACCACCCAAAGGATTTCTGGACACTCCTCCAAACCAAATAGCAGAAGTAGAAAAACAAATTTTGTCTCTGTTACATCTGGGAGCAATAGAATCCATTCCTGCTCAGCAGGTAGGCCAGGTTTTCTATTCCAGACATTTCCTAGTTCCAAAAAAAGAAGGCAGCTGGCGTCCTATCCTAGATCTATCCATTCTGAACTCTTTCTTGGTAATTCCAAAGTTTAGAATGCTCACTCTGCATCAGTTGCTGCCATAGTTAGAAAAGGATTCCTGGCTGGTAACTTTGGATCTCAAAGAAGTTTATCTGCACATCCCTATCGGGGAAAGTTGCAGGCAATACCTTTGTTTCAGGGTAGGCAAGCAACATTATCAATTCTCTGCGCAGCTGTTTGGCTTATCTACTGCACCCACAGTTTTCACAAAGTGCCTGGCTCCAGTCATTGATTTTTGCAGGCAGAAGAAAATTCAGATTTATCCATACTTAGATGACTGTCTAATTCAAGCAAATTCTCAGGAACAGCTGTTAAAGGATCTAGAATTTGTAAAGACTTTTCTCTCTACCCTGGGTTACACTCTCAACGAGGAAAAATCAAAAGTGGTGCCATCCAAGGAGATAACATTCCTGGGAGCGAGTCTGAACACAGCCGCCCAGATGATGCATTTCACCTAGGAGAAGCAGGCAACTCTCGGTTTACTTCAAGGATTTGGCAAGCCTGTCCCAGCTCCCTGCAAGGAAAATACCTGTAAGCTGTGGGATGCATGGCATCTTGTATTCTCATGATTCCATATGCAAGACTGCATATGAGGAAATTGCAATGGTACCTCAAGAACCTTTGGTGTCAACATACACAGGACCTGGATATGGTAATTCATCTGCTTCCATGTCTGCAGACAGAGTTTCTATGGTGGGCAACAACCTGTCTACAAAACAAAGGCATGTCTTTTTGCCCACCCCCCGCCACTGAGGTTCTTACTACAGAAGCATCGGACTACGCCTGGGGAGCTCACCTGGATGGCATTTGCATACAGGGACGTGGGAATGCCCAGCAGATGCACCTGCACATAGGAGTTGATGGCAGTTCAGCAGGCCTTATTAGCTTTCAAGCATCTTCTTTCTCCAGGAGCTCTGCTCGTCAGAACAGACAACACCACAGTCATGTGGTACATCAACAAGCAGGGAGGAACTCATTCTTACCCCCTGTGCAGGCAGAGCATGAATCTCTGGTCCATAGCAGTATTTCTGGGTCTGCATCTCCTAGCTCAATTTCTTCCAGGGAGGCTGTGTTTTGGCAGGCCAGTTGAGCAGACAGACCCTGGGTCCTCATGAGAGGCAACTGAACAGAGCAGTCTTTTACAGCATCATTCAACGTTGGGGCACTCCTCAGGTGGATCTTCACTCCTCCCCAGACAACCATCTTCTACCTCTTTTTTGCACCAGACAACATCACAGCAGAGCCTGGAGAGTGGATGCTCTGTCCTTCCCTTGGATGCTGCTGTCAGTTTATACCTTCCATCCTCTTCCTATTCTTCCCAGAGTATTATTGAAGATCAGGGATGAAAGACCAAGGACTATTCTCATAGCTCCAGAGTGGCCTAGACAGCACTGGTATCCACTGCTTTGCATTCTCTCTCAATTTCCTTCTTGGCATCTTCCTCTGAAGCCAGATCTTTTGGGTCAGGAAGGGGGAAACATTCTACATCCTCATCTTCAGTCTCTCCATTTGGCAGCATAGCTCATTGTATGACTCCATCCTTTTCTTCTTCCCTTTCCCAGCAGGTGGTTGACGTGCTGAATGAGGCCAGGAGGCCTAGCACTAGGAAGTCCTACGCTGGCAAATGGGAAAGATTCTCTCACTGGATGCAGGCTAGAGGGGAATCTTCTTCTTAGTCTACCCCTTCCTCTGATCCTGGAATACCTGACTGATTTGCTTCAGGGTGGTTTTTCTTTTTCTTCTATCAAGATTCATGCTTCAGCCATTTCTGCTCATTGTTCTTTTGAGCAACCCATTTTCTCTCATCCCCTGATGAAAATGTTTCTCAGAGTTGCTTGCAACTTAAAACCTCCCAGAAGGGCACCTACTCCAGCCTGGGATCTTAATTTTGTTCTAGAGAAACTCACCCTTCCTCCTTTTGAGCCAGCTACCACTGCAGATTTAAAGTTTCTCTCTTGGAAGACTGCCTTCCTCTTGGCTATAACTTCATCAAGGAGGGTTTTGGAGCGGCAAGCTTTGATGGCTGTGGAGCCTTTTCTTATTTTCCATGCAGATAGGGTCTCTCTGAGAACCAGCCCCTCCTTTATTCGTAAGGTGGTTTCAACCCTGACCCTTAATCAGTCCATACACCTTCCTACCTTCTTTCCTAATCCTCGAAATAGAGGTGAAAGGATCCTGCATTCTCTTGATGTGCACAGACCGCTCAGGTTTTACCTGGACAGGACTAAAGACCTTCGGAAATCAGCACAGTTATTGGTCAGTTTTGCCCCTGGAGCTCAGGGCAAGGCTATTTCTAAGCAAACCATTTCTAAATGGATTGCACATTGTATTACTTTTTGTTGTTCCTTTCATGGCAAGGTTCCTCCTCAAAGGGTTAGGACCCACTCAACAAGAGCAGCTTCCACTTCTGCAGCCTTTTTAAGGGGTGTCCCTGCTAAAGACATTTTGGAGGCTGCCACATGGTCTTCTGTTCACATTTGCACAAAACATAATTTGCCTTTGTTTTCTGGAGCCAGGGCAGGGTTTGCCACTGCTGTTCTGCAGGGCATTATCTCCAATCCTTGATTCTTTTGGTTCCTCCTCCCTTTTCTCTGGGCTTTGGTAATCAACCTATTGGTTAGGACTGCAACAGTGAAACACGATGAACATAGTACAGTTGTGTACACTTACCATAAATGTAGATGTTCGAATGTATTCACTGTTGCAGTCCTGGTTTCCCTCCCTCCTTCCCCCTTTTTGGTCCTCTCCTATTCTCTTTTCCTAAGGTACAGGCTAAATTTGGTATTTGCCAATGTTGCTTTTGGTTTAAGCCTTGTTTTTTGGGGGCTTCTGACTGTTATGGCAAGAAAGACTGAGGAAGTGTCGTCGGCTGCCTCTTTTTGTATTGGAAGTCCTGACGTCCTTTACAGTCAACTATAGCCAATGTCATATTTACTTACCTTTGGTATTCTGGCCGATCGAGGGCTACTGGGAGCCGGATAACCCATTGGTTAGGACTGCAACAATGAATGCACTCGAACATCTACATTTATGGTAAGTGTACACAGCTGTACTTTATTGCTCATTGCAGGCTACAGGGTATCCATATTTTTCCATATTTAGACTTGCTGATCTTTTCAGTCATTTGCAGTGTGTCAGGAAACTGTTGCTTTGGATTTCAAGAGAGCACTTAAAAGTCTCTTTCGATTCCTTCACACAGGGCTGTGTTCTTGAGGTGTCAGCTATATACCTCATCTCAAAGAGCATTTTAGCCACAGGAAAGAATAGATCTAGATATTTTCTAAGATTTTCCTTGGGTTCATAAATATTGGGCTAGTTGTCGTAGCAGGCCATTTTTAAGCCTAGCCCATTTCCCTTTTTGTGCATGAATTAACCTATCCCATTTGTTTACAGATTGCCCTGACCCAATTCATGGTCTATAATTATGTATTACCCCTAATCAGAATAACTGGAGTCATATCACAGATAATTTGAAGGGGACTCATGCACGGGATAAAGCATTTAGGAGCTGCTTCTGTCCATTAGTAGTACAGGGGGCAAACCTGTGGTAAATTTTCTGTTTGCTGTCCATAGATCCAAGTTGCCCTTGAATATGAACAGGGCTGAACTTTTTCTACTTGCACTTCTTTCAACACATGACAGTACCTTATGATTTTGGATCTCATGGCATCTATGATTCAATGATATCCCCAGCAAGAGTACATATGAGAAAGATACAATGGTATCTGAAGTCTCTCTAGTTTTAGCACCATCATCCTTTCTTTTCAAATCCCCTTGCTGAGGGTTGTCAGAATAGAAATCACTTGGTGGAGACGGTACATTTCCTTAAATCCAGGTCTCCCCTTTGCCCTCCCTGCACCAAAGCAGTCGGTCACCCCAGACCTCAGAATTTGTGTGGGGAGTAGGTTCAGGAGGGATACAAGTGCAAGGTGTGTGGGACACCATGGACAGAAGCAAGTGTACAGACACACACATATAAATATATAAGAAATGCTTGCCCTGATCAAGACACTCAACTGTCTGAATCATATTTGGACCCTGGGCATCTTCATGTTAGACAGTGCCACAGTCAGGTGGTATGTCAGCAAGCAAGGTGAACCAGGTTATACCCCATTTGCAGACTAGGCTCGTTATCTTGGGATATAGCCTTGCAATCTCATTACACATGCATCCTGCTTTCTGTCAGAGCAAAACTGTGGCAGACAAGCTGAGCAGGGCAGGGCAGACACTTTTATAATTGGAAACTAGATCAAGGGGTCGTATAAGATTTGATTCATTTGTGGAGAAGTTGTTCTTTGCCTCTTCTCTGAACAATCAGCTGGCAAGATTCTACTCCAGGAATCCATGCAAGAAGGCTAGAAAACAGATGCTTTTCCTTTGACAGGAATGTTCCTGTATGCTTTTCCACCATTTCCACTGATATCCAGAGAAACATTCCCCTCCTCCTCCTTAGGCTGGGGGACATACTAACCAATGTCAGTATGCTTGGGTGTATGGGTGTCAGCTGACGTCATGTTATCAGTCTTTTCTTGCCGTCGGAGCCTGAAGCAGTCTTTTAGTGTGTTGGTTGGTCCACACCAGAGAGAAGTAGTCAGAAAGATAAGTACCCCATTGGGAAACTCTTATCTGTTGCTTTAACTCATGTGAGATAAGGTAAAGAATTGTCTGCACTTTAAGAAGGTTCCACACAGAGACTTCCATCCACTTTGTGTCGCCTGTTCAGGCCTGGATCACAACAGCCCTAGTTGCTGATTTTTGTGCCCATTTTAATTCTAGGATGATCAGACGTAGGGCCAAGATCTTGGCCAGATTCCTATGTCTTGAATCTACTCCTCAGCATCTGATGGTGTCTGCCGGTCGTTCAGAGGTTGAGCAGCCTATGCGTAAAAGGTAAAAAAAAGCTAGGAGACCCAAGCTTAGGCCCTCAGACAACAACCATTCTCCATCTGTTTCTCCTTCAAGGCTTGTGATCGTTGAAGTCATGTTGTTTTTGCAGTTGCCTTCTGTTTCTGAGGTGGTGGTGCAGGCTTCCGTTGAGACCCGTTTGGAGTCCAACATGTCATCGGGTCCCTCTACTTCTGCACAGGCCCATTCTTTTTCAGCTCATTGGTCAGGTCCGGGGCCGTTCAGCAGGTCTTTTGTTCCAATGAGTGCACTTTAACCGGTGATGCTTCTTTGTGGCTTCAGCCTACACTGGCTCCTCATTCCTCCAGAGAGACAGGCATCAGAATTTTGGACGTCCCCAGGCCCAAGGCCAAAGCGACTCCTAAGAGTGGTACTTTTGCAGGGCTTTCACCTAGACCTATTTGGCTCCCCTTTTCAGGGATATCAGCAGGACTTGCTTAGGCTAGCTGAAGACCTGATCTCAATAGTCAGATCTAGACAAGCCCCTGGAGATTTTACCCCAGGAAAAAGGAAAAGGGATCCTACTTCTGAAGTTTTTCAGATCCTTATTAATCTGCTGAGGATTCTAACTTAGAGGGGTTTGTTTGTGAAGAAGAACCCTCCCTCACTTCTTTTGAGGAATCAAATTTTGAGGAGAGCCAGGCCTCTGTTCCCCATCCCAGAGGATATTACCTTTGGAGAGCCTCTCCATGCTGTGAGGGAACATTTCCAGTGGGAAGCACAGGAATACCCTTAATCTAAAAAGAGACGTAGAGAGAATTAGAGTTCCTGGATCTGCCAGAGCACAAACCTCTTGGTCTTCCCCTGTTTTAGAGGTGGTTGATGATGTCTTTTTGGATTCCTCTTTGAATCCTGACTCTCTTCTCCCAGCCCCTCTAAAACCAGACAGGTTTTGTAGGGTGCAGGACTACATTAAATACGTTTTCAAAAATCCTTCTGCTGATCCAGATGTGGTCACCCCAGGACTAAAAAGGCCTAGAGCCAGTTCCTGTAAAAGTCCTGTACCAACACATAAAGAAAGCAAGGCTGTTGACAGATTTGGGAAAAAAAAGTATATACCTCAGCCATCCTTACCATGAGGCCTGTCAGCTGTCAGTTTCACATGATTAAATATCAGCAAACCATCCTGGATCAGCTGAAATAAAAGGTTTTTTCCTTGTGGATAAAAACCTTTGAGAAACTTTTGGATCTTTGCCACACCAGTTCACAGGTAGCTAGGCATTCCTTACACTGTGGCTATGAAGCTATGGAGGCCTCTAGCTGGGCAGCAGGCACTGGTTCTGTTAGAAGGCATGCATGGCTTAAGGAGAAATCTCTTCCTGACCATGTTAACTCCAACCTTTTTGATGCTCCCTAAAGCTGAGGCTGTCCTTAAAAAGATAGAAGACAAAGCTAAGTCTATGCAGACTGTGAAGGACTTCAAGTTCAGTCATCAAGGCTTAGTAGGAACTGCTCCCCTAAACACTGATCTTTTCTCTCTCAGTCTAGAAGCAGGTAGAGGGAAACCCCAGCGAGAAAGTACACAAAGGCAGCGGCAGCAACTGCAGATACCCAGGCAGTGGACCTCAGAAACTTCCAGGCAAAGGAGTTCTAGGTTACAGGCATCTACCAGAAGGCAGCAGTGACACATCAACTCCTCTCCTTGCCCCCCCTCCCCCACAGGACTAGGAGGAAGGCTGTCCCTGTTGAAACAAAATTGGTCCCTCATCACTTCAGGCAAGTGGGTTCTAGGTATTTCAAATGGTTACAAACTCGCTTTCAAAGAGCCTTTAAAAATACTCACTCTACCTGGATATTCCTCTAAATAAAAAAACAGACAAACCCGCCTCTCAAATTCAGATGTGCTCTCCGGGATCAGTGGACCTAGTTCCTGAACATCAGAAGGGTAAGGATTCTACCCCAGGCTGTTTCTGATTAGCAGAAAGAAAGTCTTTTGGCATACTATCTTAGACCTGTCCACCCTGAAACATTTCCTCCTGGTTTCAAAATTCAAAATGTTGACTCTTCAGAAACACATGCCCATGATAGCCTCACAGGGATCACTGGATGTAACTGCACATTCACAAAAAACAATTGCATATAAGCTTTCTTTGCTTTAGAGCAGGTACCAGTCACTTTCATTTTCAGCATTAGTTTTTGGTTTGTCTGCTACTCCCAGGCTTTTCACCAAATGCTTATCCCCTGTAATTGCCTTTTGCAGGACCTCAGGGTGTTAGTTTTCTGCTATCTGGACAGTTGCCCACTACAGGTTACAAATCTATCAAAACCCAACACTGTTTCGTCCACCAGGATAGTTTTCCTGGGGGCCTTGCTGGGCTCTTCTCTTCAAAAAGCCTTCTTTCCCCCAGACAAGGTCTCTCTTTTTGACCCACTATTTCAAAAGAATCCAGCAGAAGCAACCTGAACACTGGACTACATGGGATCTTGTGTGCTAATGGATGTTCTTCATGTTTCACTGTTGCAGTCATGACATTTGGGTAATCTGTTTGCAGGTTTCCCTCAGTCGGCCTGATTAACAAAGTCTTGGGTCCTGCATCGGTTGCTGTCCCTTCTTCCATGACGTCAGGTCGTCAGGGGTATAAAACATGCAGCCGACATCACTACATCAGTCTATCTTGCCGTGCGGTGCCCGAAGCAGAAGCAGTTCGCAAGTGCCGGTCGGCCGACTCCTGAAATTTTCGTTTTTGAGTTTCAGAACCAAAGTCTTCAACTTAAAGCTAAGTACCCCATTGGGGAAACTTTTTCTTGCTCCTTACCGATGTCAGTAAAAGTTAATAATTGCATTACTTGTGGAAAGCAAATACCTCATAAAGATTTTCATTCGTACTGTATCCCTTGCCTACTCCCTGACCACAACGTACCTTGCTGCCAGTTTTGTGTTTTATTTAATCAGCGCACTATCTGTCGTTGGTATATTTTTGCCTCTAAATATTTCGGTTCTCGGTTTAATTATCCAGAAATGTCATCGGTTAGCAATCCGACTACTGGGATTCCGAAAAAACGCACAGATAAAGACAGAGACCGGCCGCCGAGGTCCAAAACTGCTGACGACGCTTCTCCTAGGCCAGTCCACCAGTTCACCGGTACTCAGTGAGGCGCTTTCGCAGCCCCTGATGCCCGCTACTTTTGATTCGCAGGCCTCTACTGAGACCCATTCGGAGTCCGGTATGCCGTGAGATACTTCAACTATGGAACCTGCAGATGTCTCTACCTTGGATGGGTCCAGAGCCGCTGTGCAGGCACCAGCTTCTGAGGGTGTATTCAGGCCTACAGACTTGCATATTAAATCGACACCTCCTTCATTACTAAGGCCTAAATCTCGATCCATGTCTAAAAGACAGACGCCCAGGGCTATGCCTAAAAAACAAATGATAAAAATGGCTGAAGATCTAATAACTCTAATCAGGGTAGTCAACCCCCACCCCCTCTAAGAGGCCTAGGGCCGAGCTTGATTATGAATCTTCTGATCAGGATTCTGTACCTTCTGACTCTTCTGATGACCTGGATTTGTCCATACCAACTTATGAGGATTCTGATGCAGAGGATTCTATTCCCTGTGCTTCCCCTCCTGAGGATTTTTCTTTTGGGGAAACTTTACATACTTTACGAGAGCATTTCCACTGGGAAAGCAAGGAATTTTCTGATTCAAAAAAGAGGCTTGGGGATTTCCTCCTTCTCCCTCAGCATAGGCCTTTGGCTATACCTCCTGTACTAGACATGGTTGATGATGTGTTCTCGGAATCCAGTTTGGCCCCTGATTCCCTGCCTCCTGCTCCTAGTAAACCTGACAAAACTACAGGGTTCCTGAGTCCCACAAGTTCCTTTTCAGAAATCCTGTTGCAGATCCAGAGATTATTTCTCAGGGGCCCAAGGACATTAAGGCTTCTACTGCTAAAAATCCTACCCCTTCTGATAGAGACTCCAGGGCGCTGGATAGATGGGGTAAAAAGGTTTATGCTTCTGCAACCTTGGCAATCAGAGCTTTAAACTGCCAGTTTCATATGTTAAAATATCAGCAACATATTATTGGACTACTTTAACAGAAAATGATGTTGATTCCTGACTGTGGAAAATAAAGATTTACAGAATTTAATGCATTCTGCTGAACAAGTTGGAAAACATACTTTGCAATGTGGTTTTGATTCTTTAGAGGCCTCTTGCAGGGCTGCTGTTACTGGATCTGTGCTTAGAAGGCATGCTTGGCTTAAGGAGCAATCTTTGCCTGATCATGTTAAAGCTAAATTGTTGGATGCTCCTTTAAATCAGGACCGCCTGTTTGGCAACAAGGCTGAAGAAGTTCTTAAAAAGATGGAAGATAAAGCTAAATCTATGGAAACTGTTAAAGATTTGTTTAGAAGTGCAACCTCCAAGATTTAGTAGGCACTGACCTACTAAGAATTGGTCATTTCCAGTCCCTTCCAGGTCCTCTCAAGCCAAACCCAGGCACAGCAAAAAACCCAGGTTTCAGTCCCAGGGGACTCTCAGAAGTAAGCAGTGGGGAGCCTCCACTTCCAAATCTGGAAATAACAAGACACTCCCCCATGGTAAACAGTCTCAGTGACTTCCTTTTAAAATTCCCAAGCACTTATCTTTTGATAGCCCCTTTGGGGGGAAAGATTGCTCTTCATGCAAAGAACTGGGAACTCATAACCCAGGACAAATGAGTTTTAAGGATACACATTTCATTTCCATACGTTGCCAACACCAAATGGGTGGCCAGACCTGCCCCCAAATCAGAGGGCAGAGGCTCAAAAACAAGTACTTTTCCTCTTAAGCATGGGGGCTATTCAGCTGGTACCTGAAGAGGAAATGGGGCAAGGTTTCTACTCAAGACTTTTCCTGGTGCCCAGAAAAGACCAATCATGGCATCCAATCCTGGACCTGTCTACTCTAAACCCCTTTCTGGAGATTCCAAAATTCAAGATGCTGACTCTTCACCAGTTACTTCCTATGCTAGGCAAAGACGCCTGGTTGGCAACACTAGATTTAAAAGAAGCATACCTGCTCATTCCAATCAGGGAATCTTGCAGAAGATACCTATGCTTCAAAGCAGGATACACACATTATCAGTTCTCTGCACTGCCCTTTGGCTTGTCTACTGCGCCCAGGGTGTTCACAAAGTGCCAGGCTCCAGTTATTGCATTTTGCAGGCAAAGAAGTATTCAAATATACCCATACCTGGACGATTGTCTAATTCAGGCAGAAAGCCAGGGCATACTTTTGAATCATCTGGCATTTGTAAAAAGGGTTCTAACTTGTCTTGGGTACACCATAAACGAAAAGAAATCACAACTGGGTACCCTGTCAACAAGTTACATTCCTGAGAGCAAGCTTGAATACAACTGCCCAGATGGCTTGCCTCACGCCAGAAAAGAAAATTAATTTGGTAACCTATTTCAAACAAGTGGCCACAAAAACCCTGCTATCTGCAAGACAAATACTGCAAGCCTTGGGGTTCATGGCCTCCTGCATTCTTCTAATTCCAACTACAGTGGTATCTAAAAAGTCTATGGAGTCAACATTCTCGCAGCCTGGAAACAATGATTCCTATCATACCTTGCCTATGCCTGGAGTTCCTCTGGTGGGCAGAGGCCTGCCACCAAAACAAGGGACTACCATTCACACTACCCCCTGCCGACCAAACCCTAACTACAGATGCATCAAGACTGTGCATGGGGGGCTCACCTGGCAGGGAAGTGCATTCAGGCAAATGAAACCCAAGTCAAATGCACCTACATAGCAATCAAAAAGAAATGTTAGCTGTACAGAATGCTCTGATAGCCTTCAAGGACTACATTCTTCCAGGACAACTAATGGTAAAGACGGACAACATCACGGTTATGTGGTACATAAACAAGCAGGGGGGTACACATTCCTACCCCCTCTGCAGACTAGCCATGGCATTGTGGAACACAACCTTGAGCTACTAAGTGCACCTACAAGCTCAATTCCTGCCAGGAAAATTGAATACACTGGCAGACTGACTAAGCAGAAACCTCATGGACCCACACGAGTGGAAACTAGAGCCAAAGATTTTCAACTTGTTGACAAGCGAATGGGGGAGCCCAGACATAGATCCATTTGCCCCAGGACTCTCCACAAACAAGCCTGGAAAGTGGATGCTCTGTCCTTCAGCTGGAAAAACCTATCCGGCTACACCTTCCCCCCTCTGCCTCTACTCTCCAAAGTTCTACTAAAAGTCAAACAGGACAACCCAAGGATGATTTTGATTGCTCCAGACTGGCTATGCCAACACTGGTACCCCCTCCTGCGCAGTGTGTCGCAGTTATCTCCATGGAACCTGCATCAGACCCCTTCCCTGCTGTATCATCAGGAGGACCAAATTCTGCATACTCAGCTTCTAACATTGAACCTTGCAACCTGGCTAATCACTTAAATTCACCCTTGCAAACCTGTGATGGATGTCATCTTAGAGGCAAGGAGACCCAGTACTAGAAAATCTTATGCTGAAAAATGGAAAAGATTCTGTGCCTGGAACCAATCTCAAGGGATGAGCACAGCAATGCCCAATTTATATTAGATTTTGCAATACTTAACTGAGATGCTTCACAAGGGCCTCCTGTCCTTTTCTTCCATTAAAATCCATGCGTCAGCCATTTTGGCTCATTATAACACAGAACCTCCCCTCTTCTCTCATCCTCTGCTCAAGCAGTACCTCAGAGGAACCAAAAACTTGAGACCACCCAGGAGAGCTCCAACCTCTGCCTGGGACCTTAACTTTGTAATGGAGAAACTCACTTTACCTCCTTTCGAGCCAGCTGCTTCTGCAGACTTAAAATTTCTTTCTTGGAAAACAGCTTTCCTTTTAGCAATCACTTCAGCTAGAAGGATATCTGAATTGCAGACTCTTATGGCAGTGGAGCCTTTCATCATCTTTCATGCGGACAAGGTGTCACTCAGGACCAATCCATCTTTCATGCCCAACGTGGTATCCAGTGTGGCTCTTAATCAGTCCATTCATTTGCCAACCTTCTTTCCCAATCCACAGAACAAAGGGGGAACGGATTTTGCATTCATTGGATGTGCACAGACAACTTAGATTTTGCTTGGACAGGACTAAACCTCGAAGAAAATTGGAACAACTGCTGGTAGCATTTGCTGCAGGGACAGAGGGGAAGACTATTTCAAAACAAACCATTTCTAAATGGGTAAGCCATTGCATTCATTTCTGCTTTAAGCACCATGGAAAACCTATCCCCCAGGGGATCAGATCTCACTCCACCAGGGCTGCATCTACTTCTGCAGCCTTTCTCAGAGGTGTTCCCACCAGGGACATCCTAGAAGCTGCTACTTGGAATTCTGTACATACTTTCACCAATCATTATCATTTGCCAATTTTCTCTAAATCCAGAGTTGGCTTTGCCACTGCTGTCTTGCAGGGCCTTATTGCTGGCCCTAATGCTATATAAACTCCTCCTCCCAACCATAGCTTTGGGAATCTACCCAAATGTAATGACTGCAACAGTGAAACACGAAGAACATAGTACAGTTGTGTACACTTACCATAAATGTAGATGTTCGAGTGTATTCACTGTTGCAGTCTTGGTTACCCTCCCTCTAGCCCCCTAACGTCTTCTGGCTATACCTCTACTTTCCTTTACTATGCTTAAAAGCCTTTTTGGTGTATTTGCTTTTTGCTGGAGGTATACTTTTGTGTTTTTGTTTATTTGCTCCCCACTGGGGGGGGGCACCTGACATCTGGGGCAAGAAAAACTGATGTAATGACTTCGGCTGCATGTTTTATACCCCTGACGACCTGACGTCATGGAAGAAGGGACAGCAACCGACTCAAGACCCAAGACTTTGTTAATCAGGCCGACTGAGGGCAACCTGCAAGCAGATTACCCTAATGTAATGACTGCAACAGTGAATACACTCAAACATCTACATTTATGGTAAGTGTACTCAATTGTACTTTCCCATGGCAGGGCTGTACATGAGGAAACTCCAGTGGTACCTCAAAAATGTACAAAGCCAACACTGTCAGTCCCTGGCAACCGATATGCACGTGATTCTTTGACTTGAGGAGGAGTTTGCATGGTGGGCACAGGTTTATGCATAAAATCAGGGCTTCCCATTCAGATTCACTCCACAGGGCCACACTTTCACCACATATGCCTCAGAGGCAGCCTGGGGGGCTCACTTCCAACTCTTCCAAGCCCAAGGGAAGTGGGAGAATTCAGTTCAAGGACAGGCACATAAAATGAAAAAAGCATATGTCAGTGCAGAAAGGCCTGATAGCTTTCAAGGAAGACTGGGAGCCAGGGGTCCTGTTAGTTAAGACCGACAACACCATAGTTATATGGTACATAAACAAGCAGAGGGAGCATCCACTCTTTCTATGTTGTCTAGCATTGCAAGTTTGGGAAACTTCTCACTCTCTGGGGTTGCACCTCTTGGCACAATACCGTACAGGTGCTCAAAATATCACCTCAGCAGAATCTTGATGGAACCCCATGAATGGCAAAAGCATTGGGAAGTATTTCTCAACATGATCCAGAGATGGGGGGCTCCACAGATGAACCTTTTCACCACCAAGAATAACGCTCATTCAAAAAGATTCCCTTCCAAGAACAAACAGCCTGCGGGACAGATTCATTCTCCTTCCTTTGGACTCTCCTCTTCATTTATGCATTCCCTCCCCATCTCTACTCCCTTGGGGTGCTTCTAAAAATAAGCAAAGAGGGCCTAAGGGCAATACTTATAGCCCCAGACTAGCCCAGGCAGCACTGGACTAGCCCAGGCAGCACTGGTATCCTCTGCTTCTCAAACTAACCAATGAGAATCCATAGCTGTTGCCTCAGAGTCTTGACCTCCTAAATTAGGAGAAGGGAAGGATTGTGCACCCCAGCTTGCAGACGCTTAGCTTTTCAGCTCAGATAATTCCACAGCATCCAGCACCAAGCATGTAAGGAAACCGGTTTAGAATAGTTTTAAGGACGCTAGAAGGTCTAGTACTAGGAAGTCATACTCCACTAAATGGAAAATATTTTTCATGTGGTGTCAACAGCAGCACTACAATCCTGATTCAGCCCAAATTTCTGTCATTCTAGATTACCTGGCTGGTCTGGTTGATAAATAGGCTTTCCTACTCCTCCATTAAAATTCATACCACTGCCATTTTGGCCCATTTACCTACTCTTCCTCTTGTATTTTTTTATCCCCTGTTAAGACTGTTTCTCAGAGGAGATGTACACATTAGACCTCCCAGAAGGCAACCTACCCCTCCATGGACCTTAATTTTGTTCTAGAAAAACTGACTCTACCTCCATTCTAACCTGCACTATCTGCCCATCTAAAGTTTCTAACTTAGCCAGCAGCAGGGCAGATGTTCTTCGTCTTCCATTGCTGCAGTCCTTACTATAGGGTATAGTCCGCATCCAGTCGGCCCGAATACCAGAGTATAAGGCTGACGTCGGTCAGGGCGCATTAGACTGACGTCAGTACGTCAGGGTACTAATGCGCATGACCGGCGTCATATCCTCAGTCTTTTTTGCTGCGTGATCCGATGCAGAAGCAGTTTTGCGAGTGCAGGTTGGCGTTCTGAAATATTTCGAAACCGGAGTTTCAGACCGAATCAGAGTTGGCTAAGTACCCGTTGGGAACATTTTGGTTTTTCTTGCCTCAGTATTTAACCGGATGTCAGAAAAGTGAATAACTGTATTTCTTGTGGGAAACAAATACCTCATAGGGATTACCATACATTGTGTATACCTTGTTTAGGGCCTGAGCACGACGTTGTTGGTTGCTGCTCTTGTGCTAGGTTTAACAAACGCACTATTAAGAGGAGGTTAGACTGTGCCAGATTAGTGTTTGGGAAGCGTTGCAATTATAAAATGCCGTCGGATGCTCCGACGCCCGCTTCATCCAAGAAGCGCAAGGACAAAACAGCGAAGCCTAGGGTTGATGAACCGGCAGTCCCGGACGTCGGTTCTTTAGGTGGCTCAGTGGAGCCAGAGGTTTTGCCAGGAGTTTCTATGGAGTCTCAGGCAGAAACTTTACTGTTACAGGATGTACCCTCTCAGGAGGCAGGCCAGGCTGAGGGGGCTTCTCAGGTAACTATTCTTCCCTCTCTTCCCAAAGTAGTTAGAGCCTCTCCTTCTGTTGCCAAAACTTCTTTTAGAGGTAGGCCAACTTCAGCTTCAGTAGGGGCTTCTCCTAGCCTTTCGGGTTCTGTACCTAGGAAACATATGCTTAAAATGGCAGAAGATTTGATTACTATGATTAGAGGTTCTATGGGCCCTCCTGATAAGAGGCCTAGAGTGGAACCAGAGTTTGACAGTTTTGAACAGGGTTCAGGGGCTTCTGAGTCTTGCAGGAGTATCCTCATTATTCTGATTCTGATGTGGATGATGCCACTCCTTCGGCTTCTCCTCCTGAGGATTTTTCATTTTCAGAGACTCTGCATTCCATGAGGGAGCACTTTAAATGGGAAGGCCAGGATTACTCTGATTCCAGGAAGAGGCTTAGGAATTCTTGTTTTACCCCAGCATAGGCCCTTAGCTATACCTCCTGTGTTGAATGTGGTGGAAGATGTTTTGCAGAGGCTTCCTGAACCCTGATTCTTTGCCTCCTGCTCCTGTTAAACCTGATAGGTACTATAGGGTGCCCGGCTCATAAGTATTTGTTTAAGAGTCCTAGGGCGGACCCAGAAACTGTTTCTCAGGGGCCTAAAGGTGTTAAGGCCTCTGTGGTTAAAAATCCTGTTCCCACTGACAAAGAGGCAAGGGCGTTAGATAGGTGGGGTAAGAAAGTGTATACTTCTTCCACTCTAGCCATGAGAGCGTTGAATTGTCAGTTTCACATGCTGAAATATCAAAATTATCTCCTTTCACAATTGAAATCTAAGGTGGATGCTTTGGCGGAAGGTATTGATTGTAAAGACTTGCTGGATTTAGTTTATGTGTCTGAACAAGTGGGCAAGCATTCTTTGCAATGTGGTTTTGATGCTGTGCAGGCCTCCTCGAGGGTGGCTGCCACTAGTTCTGTTCTTCGCAGGCATGCCTGGTTGAGGGATCAAAATTTGGCTGAGCATGTTAAGACAAGGATTTTGGATGCTCCTTTACAGTCTGATGTGTTGTTTGGTTCACCTGTGGAAGCAGTTTTAAAGAAAATGGAGGACAAAGCTAAGTCTATGCAAACTGTTAAAGATTTTTGCAGGTACAGCCACCGAAGTTTAGTAGAAATTGGCCTGCTAAGGGGTGGACATATCCTGCTTATGATTCCCAGTCTAGGGGTAGGTCTAGACGTGGTAGGGGCAGGGCTCAAGGTTCTTTTAGGCCTAGAACAGGCAGTTCACCTGCTCAGACTTCTGGTGAGGGCAGGGGTCAGTCCTTTCGTAAACAGACCCAATGACCTGCCTTTTCAGCTGCCAGTAGGTTCTCGTCTGGCAGCTCCTTTGGAAGGACAACTGTCTCTTTTCAAAGAAAATTGGGATTTAATTACTCAAGACAGATGGGTGTTGGACATCATTCAGCCAGTCCCTGTATCAGAAAGGGGCCTAGGATTTTATTCTCGCATGTTCCTAGTACCAAAGAAGGGGAACACGTGGAGACTGCTTTTGGATTTATCTCTCCTCGACACTTATCTGGACATTCCCAAGTTCAAGATGTTGACGTTACAACAGCTTTTACCCCTGCTGGGCAAAGATCACTGGATGGTAACTTTAGATCTCAAGGAAGCTTACCTTCATGTGCCTATCAGGCTAAGTTACAGGAAGTATCTGCGGTTTCGAGCTGGAGATTCTCATTATCAGTTCTCTGCATTGCCCTTTGGCTTATCTACTGCCCAGAGTATTCACAAAGGTTCTGGCTCCAGTGATAGCTTACTTCAGGCTACAAGGACTTCAAATCTATCCTTATTTAGACGACTGCCTGATTCTGGCTCAAGAAAAGGAAGACCTTCTACAGCATCTGGAATATCTTATAGCAGTGCTAAGATGCCTAGGGTATTCTGTGAACGAAATAAAGTCCAGTCTAGTACCCTCTCAACACATGTGCTTTCTGGGTGTGAGACTGAATACAGCAGCCCAGATGGCATTTTAACCCCGGACAAACAAAAGAGTCTGTCACTTTACTTCCATCAACTATCTCATCAGTCCGTGCTGACTGCAGAGACAGTCCTTCAAGCATTAGGGTTCATGGCATCTTGTATTCTGGTGCTTCCCAATGCCAAACTGCATATGAGGAAGTTACAATGGTATCTCAAAATGTATGGACACAGCACTGCCAGGATTTAGACACTGTCATTCAAATAATACCTTGCCTTCAAAGAGAATTTTTGTGGTGGGCTCAGGAATGTCACCTAAACAAGGGACTCTCTGTGACCCGCCAGAGGCGAGTCAGATTTTACCGACAGATGCCTCAGACATTGCTTGGGAGCTCATCTAAATGGAAAGTGGATACAAGACAAGTGGCCTGCCAGACTACAGCATCTACATATCAACATGAAGGAGATGTTAGCAGTCCAGTTCGCATTGCTGGCTTTCAAGGAGTTACTTCTTCCAGGGCAGGTGTTGATTCTAACAGACAACACAACTGTCATGTGGTACTTCAACAAACAAGGGGAACACATTCTTATCCTCTATGCAGGCATGCAATGTTTTTATGGGAGACTGCGCTTCGCTTGCACCTAACTCTTCAGGCAAGGTTTCTGCCAGGAGCACAGAACTCCTTAGCAGATGTGTTAAGCAGACAAATCATGGATCCCCACAAGTGGAAACTGGATCTTCATGTATTTCAGAAATTGACAGTGTCATGGGGAACTCCAGACATAGATCTGTTCGCTTCTCCACTAAACCACCAGCTGCCACAGTTTTGCACAAAGGGGTTTCATCACACAGCTTGGAAAGTGGATGCTCTGTCTTTCAGTTGGACAAACCTTCATGTGTATGCCTTTCCACCTCTGCCTCTTCTTCCAAAGGTACTGTTAAAGGTCAGACAGGACAGGCCAAGGATGATTTTGATAGCTCCAGATTGGCCTCGGCAACACTGGTACCCTCTACTACGGAGTCTGGTAAAGAAGCCTCCATGGCCTTAACCTTTGATTCCACAGCTGTTATCCCAGCAGGACGGTCATCTGCTCAATGTCAAGCTTCACTCTCTTCATCTGACAGCCTGGCATATTCTGTGTTGAAACACAGCAGGTCTCAACTTCCTCAACAAGTTTTAAATGTGATTATGGAAGCTAGAAGACCTAGTACAAGGAAAGTGTACGCAGCAAAATGGAAGAGATTTTTATTTTGGAGTAAAGCAAAGAATTTGGAGATTTCTGAGCCTAATTTGAGTATGGCTCTTCAATATCTTACTGAGTTACTGGACAAGGGTCTGTCCTTCTCTTCCATTAAGATTCATGCTGCAGCAATCTCAGCTCACTATGATTGTGACCCACCATTGTTTTCGCATCCTTTGTTCAAGCAGTTTCTTAGAGGGGCAAAAATATAAGACCCCATAGAGCTCCTACTCCTGCTTGGGATCTCAATTTTGTGTTGGAAAACTTACTCTACAACCTTTTGAGCCTGCGGCTACTGCTGAATTAAAATTTTGTCATGGAAGACTGCTTTTTGTTGGCTATTACTTCTGCAAGAAGGGTGTCTGAGTTGCAGGCCCTTATGGCAGTCGAGCCCTTTTGATTTTCCATAAGGATAGGGTATCATTACGTACTAATCCTTCCTTTATGCCTAAGGTGGTTTCTAGTGTGGCTTTAAACCAAACTATTCATTTGCCTACCTTTTATGCAGACCCCCAAAATAAAGGGGAAAAGATTTTGCATACTTTGGATGTACACAGGCAATTGCGTTATTACTTAAGCAGGACTAAGGATTTTAGGCAGTCTCAGCAGTTGTTTGTTTCTTTTGCTTTGAGTTCGCAGGGCAAGCCTGTGTCAAAACAAACTATTTCTAGGTGGATTGGCTTTTGCATTGCATTTTGTTATTTCCATCATGGCAAGGAGGTTCCAGCTGGGATTAGGCCTCATTCCACTAGGGCTACTGCCACTTCAACAGCATTTCTACGGGGGGTGGCAACTAAGGATATTTTGGAAGCAGCTACTTGGAGTTCAGTGCATACTTTCTCTAAGCATTATCACCTTCCTATCTACTCTAAGTCTAGGGCTGGTTTTGCCACAGCTGTTTTGCAAGGCATATTGTCAGCTCCTGCTTCTTTATGATTTGCCAGCCTCCCTTACCTCTGCTTTGGGATTCTACCCAATAGTAAGGACTGCAGCAATGGAAGACGAAGAACATAGTACAGTTTTGTACCTACCATAAATGTAGATGTTCGAGGATTCCATTGCTGCAGTCCACTCCCTCCTTCCCCTCTGTGTTTAGGGGTGGTTGTGTAGGTGATTTACCTGCTTATATTTTTGTATATATTGTTCATGTTTTGGTGCAGGTATTTTGGGCCTTGTCTTTTTAGGGTCTTCTGACATCTGGGGCAAGAAAAGACTGAGGATATGACGCCGGTCATGCGCATTAGTACCCTGACGTACTGACGTCAGTCTAATGCGCCCTGACCGACGTCAGCCTTATACTCTGGTATTCGGGCCGACTGGATGCGGACTATACCCTATAGTAAGGACTGCAGCAATGGAATCCTCGAACATCTACATTTATGGTAGGTACAAAACTGTACTTTTTCCATCACCTCAGCTAGGAGAGTCTCTGAGCTGCAGGCTTTCATGACGGTGGAACCATTCCTCATCTTCCACCCAGACAGATTTCTGTCACAGTTCAACCTTCCTTCATGCCCAAGGTGGTCACTGACACTTCTCTAAATCAGGCCATTCACCTGCTCTTACATTTTTTCCCAACCCCCAAAACCAAGGGGAAAGAATGCTTCATTCTTTGGATGTGCATAGGCAGCTCCATTACTTTCTCGACAGAACTAAAGCCTTGACAAAATCCAACCAACTCTTTATGGCCTTTGCCCATGGCTCTGAGGGAAAACCAGTTTCTAAACAGACTATCTCAAAATGGATCTCCCACTGCATCTCATTTTTTTACAGCCATCATGGCAAAAAGTCACCTGAGGCTGTCGGGTCACACTCCGTTAGGGCTACTGCAACCTCTGTTGCCTTTCCAAAAAGAGTCCCTACCAAGGACATTCTGGAAGCTGCCACCTGGTCATCTGTGCGCACCTTCACCAAACACTGCCAGCCTTCTCTAGGTCCAGAGCAGGATTCGCCACTGCCCTCCTGCAGGGCACCCCCTCCTTTCCCTAATCTTCTTCCGTCCTTATTTCAGCTTTTGAAATCATTCCAGAAGTCAATACTGAAACAGTGAAACACTAAGAATGAACTCTAATGCAGTACACACTTTTAAAAGGAGGTATTGCATTTGTGGTGAAACCTGAGTGCTGTAGCTCTGTGTGTGGTCTACACTGTAGAAACTACTTGCTGCAGTTCAGAAGTTAAAAAAAAATCTTTTTAACTAAACCCTGAGTGCTGTAATGCTCCATGCAGGCAGGGTATAAAGGGTATAAACTGTAGCAACTGTTTGCTACAGTTTATAAGAATATCTTTTTTTAATACAACTTTCAAGAAAGGTCGAGACCTGAATGGCTGGACAGGAAGGAGGGTGTGTGTGTCGTGTATCTGGTCACCTGTTTGGTGTGCCAGTAAAAGGAACACCTCTTTTTGTTTTGCTCTTCAGTGGAAGGGGTGTGTGTGGCTCCATTAGCATAATATAGTAAAGTGCTTTTTTTGCTGTTCATTTGAAAAGCTGTGGTGATAGGGGGGTTGGTTCATGTTGCCAGCGTAGGGCACTGTGCTTCTGCCAACCCCAGTCAATGTCAACTGACTGGATGATAGGAACTTAATTTCTTTCAGTCACTATTTTACTTGGGATATACAGCAAATACCCACTGGTTCATAAGTAAGCAACAGGATGGTTGGCTTTGGGGGACATTATAAGCCTAGCCTGTTTCCATTTCAAAGGTGAGAATTAAACCCTGTACCTTTTGTGTGTGAAATAAACACCTTAACCATTAAACCAACCATGGAGGCAAGAAAAGCATATATTAGCATATAGAAATGTTTTTCTAGATGGTTCCAACAATATAACTAGCCCTCATTCCAGGCTAGTTGTTCTCTGGTTTTACAATATTTGTGTGGGTTACTATCCTATAGCCTTTCTTATTCTTCTATCAAGGTTCATTTATTGGCCATTTCAGCAAGTCTGCCCATGGATTTTCCTTTTTAAATGCAGTCTCTTGATTTTGAAAGGTGTCTTGCATAAGAGGTCTCCAAGAAATCCTGTGGCTCTTCCTTGGGGTCTTAATTTTTTGTAAGAGAAGCTAACATTTGCTCCATTTGAACAAACTAACCTGACTAACTTTTGAGGTTCTTAACATGGAAAGCAGTTTTACTCATTGTTCTGACCTTTGTAAGAAGAATATCTGAGTTGCAAGTTCTTATGGTGAGTCAACCCTATCTCATTTTCCATAAGGACAAGGTTTGTTTGAGAACTAATTCTATTATGTCAAAAGTGGTATCCGAGTTTACTTAAAGACAACCTGTCCAACTCCTTGTCTTTTTTGAGGGAATAGCAATACTCTATACCTTGGATCTCCACAGGCAACTCGAGTACTGTCCTGACAGAGCAAAATCTTTCAGATTTTCAGATCAATTGTTCAGTTCTTGTAAAATTATGAAGAAAGGACAACCTTTGTCAAAACAGGCCATTTCTTAGACTCCCTTTTCTCGGTTGGCAGGAAAGCTCTGAAGGGCTTCGCACCTAACCTGGCCTTTTAATCTGCTTAGTTCGAGTTGCTTGACAATTTGGGCTAGTGGAAGGTGCCCTGAATCTTTGGAAGTAGGTTGACTGTCGTATCCTTCACAGGGTATATAACCCCATATAGCCAAGGCTACTGCAGCAGTGGTCATGCCAATATGTATTGTTATAGTAAACTTACTTACACAACTGTACTATCTGGCAACTTATTTAAACACATTTTCATTTGGCAGGAACATCATCTTTGTTAATTTCTTCTTTATCCCTTTGTAGGTTTTTACCTTTTATAAATATTGCACTAACCCCTTCCCTTTCTAAAACACAAATGTTATGTAGAACTCTGTACACATTAAAGAGAAAAGAAAAATGCATCTCTTCTAGGTAGGAGCCAATACTAACTTTCTATGACAGTTCACACAGGTTCTAGCTACCCATACACTGAGGTGATTCATGCTAGTGCATAATTTCATCTGTTGTTATACCAAGCCTAGTGTTCTTTATTGCTTTTTAATATCACACACACACACACACACACACACACACACACACACAAAACCAATTGTATGCACTAACTGCAGTACTGTGTTTTTTACTAGCTCTGAGGAAAAAAAACTCCTGACTAATCTTCAGCTAGTACACTGTTATCACTATTTATTCAGTATTTTCAGTTACCACAGTCTCTTAGATAGTGTTTGCATTTAGAAACTAAACATTTCCCTCTTCTTTTTTAATTTCGCTTTCCCTTCCCAATAAACTTCATGGCATTGTGCTTCCGAACATAAATTATTTCTTTCATAGAACTTCCGAAAAGGTCACTCAGAACACTCTTCCTAGTCAAGCTCTGATTTATGTTTGCATTATTTCATGTGCATCTTTGTTACAGATGCCTTCCAAGATTAGCATTTGTCTGTTTCTCAACTTCAGTTTTTTTAAGCTGTTTAGCTTAGAAAGCCAGATCACTTTGCTAAATCTGCTTGCAGTAATTAATAGATTATGTATTTACATACTCCTTTAATAATACTAGATTTTTCATATGAACTGTTTACTTCATAGCAGCAGTTTCAACTTCTCCTTCTCAAACATGTACTGTTTGATTTTGTACAGCACATTTGTATCTTTTCAAATGGTATATCCAGTGTAATTTCTAGGTTTTTAAACATTTTATTCCCACCTTACACATATGCTGCTTAATTTAAGTAATAAGCACTCAAAAAGCACCTTCCAGATGTAAGAGCTATAATACTTAATGTACTTGGTTATATTTTACAAGTAGAGTTCAGTTTAAGTCACAAAATCTTTTATCTGATGTTGTTAATCATCTTCCCATTCATCACTGATGGGTTCGGTTCCGAGTGCCTCGGAACCGTGTTGGCCTAATAACAAGTTCACGTACACCAAAAACTCTCGAGCTAAGCTGTTACCCACAATGCCCTTCTCCCTGTTACCTCAGATCTCATTTGCCACGTAGCCATATAGCAGTGTTTCACCGAGCTCTCAAGCTAAGTGTTATTTTTTTTCTTGATACTTGTGTATTTTTGGATATTTGTCTCTTATATGTCACTCTTTTACTGTTATTATATCCTCCTAACTAGCTCTACCCATTGGGTAGTTCTTTTACCATCGTTGGTATGCCCTCTCCTTACCCTTGTGGTATTGCTTGATACCATCGTTGGTATCTTCTTTCCCTTTCTTCTTCCTTTTCTTACTTTTTTTTAGGTGTTTAGTAGTTCTGTTAACTTTTTTGTGTGTGTATCGAAATGTCTAATAAAAAAGGGACTTTGGGGTTTAAACATTGCACTTCTTGCAATGGTAAACTCCCAAGCAGCGACTGTGTTTATTGTTTGGTGGTTTCTCACTGCTCTGTTAAACCCCCTTGCCAGATTTTTCAAAGTTTCAGTCAGTGGACGCTGAATGAAAGGAAAAATAAATTGATTCTGAAAGGCCTTCTCGTTTCTCCCTTCTCAGAGGCCTTTTCTATGTCGGAGATCTCAACCCCTCCAGTAAAGAACAAGAAACGCCGTCATTCTGATTCCTCTTCACCAGCTAGTGATAAGAGTAAGACACACAAACATAAGGCCCACAAATCTTCCTCGAAGTATAGAATTGCTAGTTCGGCTCTGACTACTACTACTGTTTTGAGCTCTGCTCCAATTGCTACATTGACTGAAGCCATGGACATTACTGGATTTTCAACGTCTGCGCCACCCTTGGCACTGACCTTGCCTTCCATTTCAGCTACGGCACCGACCTTACCTTTGACAACAGCTACGGCACAGACTTTGCCTTTGACCGCACCATAAGTGGTTCCAACCCATGCAATTCCTTTGGAACCAATAATATCGACTCTGAGAGCCTCGTTAGCACCGAGCCCCTTTTCTACTCCACTGATTCCTTTACTACCTGTCTCCAAATTAGACAGCACGGTGCCACTAGCTCAGACACCATGGACCCGATACTCCCCTTCATTGGATCCGTTCCTAGGTCAGATGTACAGCCCCTTTTCTGGACCGACCTGACTCACCTTCAGGAGTATCCATGAGGTCCACCAGGAGTCTATCCAAATTTGATGTGGTGCGCCTGTTGGATCAGCTGTTGATGGCCAGAAGGATACCAAATGTTCCTAATACTCACCCCTCTCTGGGGTTTGGGTCTGTCTCTCCCAGGACTCCTCTGCATACTCCTCCTTCGGATCTGTTGGTTCTGAAGCCCATTGCTCTGACGTCCTTTGTGGAACCCCACTCCTTGGCGCCGACGGTGACTGTCACTGAGGCTTCAAGGCCACCCCTTTGGTTTTTCAGTTGCATCGGAACCGTCCCTTCCTCAGACGCATGGTTGGGGGTTGGAGTCCTTGGTCCAGCGCACGGTTCCGAGTTTTATCGGTTCCATCCTTGGATCCGGGGATAACATCTGCCCCGATCCTGCTTGAGGCTCCATCCCCAGGAGCAGGTCCGATGGAGTGGGGTGTGACCCCAATTCTGAGGTTGTCCTTCTCTGTTCCGGGCTCCCATTCCTCTTCGGGCGGGCTTGCTTTCTGGGTGATGGAGAGGGTGCTTACTTCAGGAAGTGCTCCCCCGACATTGGAACTTCACCCTGCTCCCTGTGAGCTACAGCTACCACGAGGCACCTTCCCAGGACACTGGGAGGAGAAGTCTCAGGAAACCCTAGTTCTGGGGTACCCATCCTTCAGAGTCTTCCTCAGATATTTCCATTGAGGAACCTCCTCGGAAGAAGTTGTGCAAGAGGAAGCACATTGACTCTCCTGAAGAGTCTTTGACAGAGGACATGGACTACGATGATGGGGAAGGGTCCCCACGGTCACCCCTGGATGATGTCTCTTTCAGAGACATCCTAGAAATATTAAAAAAAGAGGGGTGACTGGAAGCCCTCTAACCCTTCATCGGAGGAGTCCATCTTCCTGCAGGCTTTTTGCTCCTGGCCTACCTCTTGGGTGACCCCATCTGCCGACGAGTTAATCCAGCTCGTCGTGCTGCATGGTTTGCAGAACCCTGACTATTGAGTCCATTCCCCAGAGAACCCAATAAGTCCCCCCCCCCCCCGAAGACCATCCACACTGGTCCAGAGGTTTGCCAGTTGACGCTGTAGTGGTGGTGGCGGCCACTAAAAAGGATCTAGCGATAGAAAGTCCTCCTCTTTACCTGCCCAACAGAGAGTCCCGGGCTGTTGATAGGTTGGGAAGCAAGTTTTTGCTTCGGTGACCTTTGCTCTCAGGTCCCTGAACTACTTGGTACATTTCACGAGGCTCCAAAGAGATTTGATTACTGATCTTTCTGGAGCCCTCATGGGTCATTTTTCTGATGGGGCATGGGACAAGGTTGCCTATCAACTTGCCACCCTTAAATTTATTTCCATTTCATCCATGAGGCTGCTCTCCCACGCAACCGAATGGGTGGCTAGAGCTGCGGGTGCTGACATAGTCATGAGGCGCCATGCCTGGATGCGCATCTGTGACCTCATGGACTCCTTCAAGTCCTCCTTTTTGAACGCCCCTATTGAGCCATCTTCCTTATTTGGTTCTAAAGTGAAGGACACACTTGGCCAGGTGCGCGAAGGATGGAAAGAATCTGTTTGCCATTGGCCTACATTTTTCCAAGCCTCAATGTTCTTTTTCCAGGAACCAGAGAAGTGGAAAAATCTGCAGAAGAAATCTCAAGGTCCTTTCTGTAGCGCACGTCAAGGATTCCCCCAGAGGCAGAGGGGGTTCCAATGGTGGAAGATGCCCCTTTAGGGGCAGAGGGGGTCCCCGAATCCAAGAATCCAGGGATTCCTTCTCTGGGCGGTCTTATCAATGCTCCTGAAGCATTCCCGATTGCTTTCCTCTGGAAGCAGTCGGGGCTCATTTTTCTCTGCACCAAACTGCCTGGCACTCAATTTCAAATGATCAATGGGTGCAGAGAATAATCTCCAGAGGCTACTACATCCCTCTATCTTCCCATCCAAAACCTATAAAAAACCTTCCCAATGTTCCACCCAATCAAAGTGAAGAAACGGCTTCAGAGATAAGAAAGCTGTGTCAAAAAAAGTCGTCCAACCAGTCCCTCCAGACCAATGCAAATCTGGGTTTTACTCAAGATTCTTTTTTAGTGCCAAAAAAGACCCGGGGACTGGAGACCCATTCTGTATCTCAGCCATTTAAACAAATCAGTTGTACAAACCAAGTTCCGCATGGTCACTATTCAATCCATTCTCCCATTTTTAAGGGAGGATGTTTGAATGTGCTCGATAGACCTCTGGGATGCGTATTACCACATCAAAACAGACAAATGCTCCAGGAGTCTCCTTCGCTTCCGGCTAGGAGCCAATGATTACCAGTTCCGAGCCCTGCCATTCGGCCTCTCAGCGGCCCCTAGAGAGTTCACGAAATGTCTAGCAGTGGTGACAGCTCATCTGAGACTTCAAGGATTCCAGGTGTTTCCATATTTAGATGATTTGCTCCTTTCCACCCCCACCAAGCTTCTTCTGCCCATGGCCCTCCATTACGCACTTTCACTAGCGCAGTCCCTAGGCATCACTGTATATTGGGAGAAATCCAACTTGCAACGTACCCAACAGCTGGAATTTTTAGGGGCAGTTTTTGATACTCGAACGTGCCTGGTATCTCTACCGACTCTCAGGCTTCATAGATTAAAATTGCAAGTACGTGTGATACTCTGTCAAAAAAAGGTGTCAGCAAGGGAAGATCTCCAGGCTCTAGGGTCCATGGCTGCAGCCATTCCGATAGTTCCTGTGGCAAGGTTACATACGAGACTGTTACAATGGCTCCTATTGTCCCAGTGGTTGGCAAATCTTCACCCCCTAAACTCACAGATCCTCATAACCAACTCTTGCAAGCAAGATCTCATCTGGTGGATGAGGCCATATGCAGAACTTTGGTGTCGCCCTTTTCAGACACCTCAACCCAACGCCACTGTAACCACAGATGCTTCCCTGATGGGGGGGCATTTTCCAGGAAAGACCGTCCAAGGCACGTGGTCGAGCTTAGAGGCCAACCTGCATATCAATGTTCTGGAGTTAAGAGCAGTGCTGTCAGCATTGCAGGCATTACATCCTCTCCTTCCATCTGGAACAATTGCGATTTAGTCAGACAATATGTCAGTAGTCTAGTACATCATTAAACCAGGAGGAACCAAATCCTACCCCCTGTGTCGAGAGGCCATGAGAATTTAGCACTGGGTGATGGCTTCTGACTGCTTTCTTATAGCAACGCACATCCCAGGAGTTCCAACGTATTGCGGACAGGCTGAGCAGATGCATTCTACTTCCACACGACTGGTCACTCAACCCCAAAGTGACGTCAGACTTTCAGGCAATGGGGCCAGCCTTGCTGCGACCTTTTCACCTCCCATTCGAGCAACAAATGCAGCAGCTACTTTGCCCTCTTTCCCCCAGAGGAGGAGTCCCTTAGGGGGACTCTGACTCACGATTGGCCCACAGGTCTCCTCTACGCTTATCCACCAATTCCCTTGAAACCTCTATTTTTAAAGAAAGCAACTCAGTTGAGATGCAAGGTGAGCCTCATTGCCCCATTCCGGCCTTGTCAAGTGTGGTTCCCCTTCCTCCGCTCATCTGTTACAGCCTCCATGGATCCTGGACACTTGTCCAGACTTAATTTCTCACCCCCAAGGGTTGACTCTCCCAAATCTGTCCACTCTCAAGCTGACTGCTTGGTTTCTCGAATTCCATTAGTCGCCAGGCAGAAAGCCCTTTCCTCACCTGTTCGCGATATCATTCTGGCCTTCCATTAGCCATCCACCAGAAATCTTTACAGAGATAAATGGAAAAGGTTTTCTCTTTGGTCTAAATAACTGATGCTAGATCCCTTCTCAGCTCCGGTCTCTGTTATCCTTCATTACCTATCTGAGTTCTTTGAAAATGGAGCATCAGCTTCTACCATGCGAGTCCATTTAGCAGCTATTTCCAATTTCCATAACGGATCAGAGGGCACTCCACTTATGTCCATTCGCCTATGCAAAACCTTTCTCAAATAAATGTTTCACAGCAGACCTCCAATTAGGCGCCCCTTAGAGGCATGGAATCTCTCCCTAGTACTGCAGTCTCACTCTCAACCCCCTTTTGAGCCTGCTGCAAAATGTCATCTCAAATTCCTCTCATGGAAATCCCTATTTTTGGTAGCTGTCACTTCAGCTAGACGGAGCTCAGAATTACAGGCCTTATGCATCAAGAGACCGTACTTAATATTTCATAAAGACAGAGTATCGCTATGTACTAATCCATCTTTTCTCCCCAAGTGGTTACTGATTTTTCTGTGAGCCAATCCATCGAGCTCCCAGTGTTTTTCCCAAACTATTCCAATAAAGGAGAATACTGCCTACACTCCTTGGACGTGCATAGGCAACTACGTTTTCACTTAGGACTAAATCTATCCGCAAGATAGACCATCTTTTCATTTCCTTCTCTGGTCCAAAAATGGGATATGCTGTGTCAAAAGTCACTTTATCAAACTGGCTCAGAGATTATTTCTTTTTCATATTCACGTTCAGATGAGCCTAAACCTCACAATATCAAAGCACATTCAACTAGAGCTATAGCAACCTGTGTAGCTTTTCACTCTAAAGCATCTGTGGACGACATTTGCGCAGCAGCCATTTGGGCTAAACCACACACTTTCATCAAACATTGCAAGTTGGATATGGTCTTCAGGGGAAGAGCGGCTTTCGGCTCAATGGTGCTCAGGAATGTTCTTTCATAAGGGCCACCCAGGTTTCTCCAGTAGCTTGGGATTCTGTCCCATCAGTGATGAATGGGAAGAAGATTAACAAAATCAAATAAAGAAGTTGTCTTACCATAACGTTCCATCTGTGTTGTTGATCTTCTTCTATTAATCACATCCCACCCTCCGTCCCCCACCAAAGGCTCCTGGTGGATCTCATGGGTTCTTGTGGTGTTTTCAGGGTTTTTGCACAGAAATGGCCTCTGCTTTACTTCTATGTCTTATGCAGACTCGATCTGAGGTAACAGGGAGAAGGGCATTGTGGGTAGCAGCTTACCTTGAGAGTTTTTGGTTTACGCGAGCTTAGTATTAGGCCAACACGGTTCCGAGGGACTCTGAACCGACCCATCAGTGATGAATGGAAGAAGGTCAACAACACAGATGGAACGTTATAGTAAGACATAACTTCTTTTTTTTTTTTTCTTTCAAAAATGAAAACCACTTTGCCCTTTTTTACTGTGTCTCTAGTTTAATGCAACCAGTATAGTTCAAACCTTCTTGCATTGCTTCTTATGCCCTGGCAGAACAAATATTTCTTTGAAATAGTGGGAATGCTTACGGTGGCAGTCTCTACATGGCCCTTTTTACTGGTGGGAAGGCTGAGAAGCTGATTCTCCTGCAGTTTGCTGTTTTGTTTTCTGTTGACAGAACTTTGTCCCCTTTATCTTTCCAACTTCCCTGCATATCTGGCCTACCATGAAAAAACATTTTGAAACATACTTCCCAAACTCTTAGTGCAAGAAATCTGGACAAAGTCAAAAATGTGGGGGGGGGCAAAGGCCCCAAAATAGGGATTTATGTTTAACTATTGCTGTTAGAAAGTTGCTAGAATAAGAGGTTTTGCATTAACATGCATGTTTTGAAGGATATGAAGTCTGAAACTCAAATGTCTGTCATTATTAAATTACTTCAGTTTCCACTGATTTGCCAGAAATCTGCAAATTTTATGAGGACCTGACCAAAAATATGAGGCAAAAATCCAGAGAGTTGAGCAGTATGTTTTGAAAACAGCTGGTTATAACAACTTGAGTCTCAGTCCAGTCTCATGCTTAAGGCATCCTTTGATTGCTGCATGAATGTACTGTTTTGTAGTGTTAAAATGAATAGTCATTTTTCAAAAAAAACTCAATCACCAACTTTCATTATCTTTTCCCTTCTGCAGCATTTTACTCAGGTGCATCACTGTTTGATGCTACATATGGATCTTCAGTAGAACAGCTCTTTGCTGCTTCCTAACGATAATATTTGGTGCATATACGCCATGTGCTTTCTCAATGAATAGCTCTTGCTGTGGAACTCTGATCCAGTTATTTATTTGCATTCTCATAAAATTGATAGAGACTGCTTATTCCCACTTTGTGGGATGGCAGATAATCTCATTTTCTCTGTCAGTGCTCTCTTGTTCAAGTTGTACTATTTTTGAAATATTTCTGTCTGGGAAGCTCCATTTTTTGTCATTCTTTCCTGTGTTCTAATCTCAAACTTCTACAAATCAGTCAGTTAGGATTTCCTATATTTTTTTCTAATCTTTATCATTTCACTTTATTTTTCTAGTGTCCCACTTCTAGCTTGGTAGAAGCTGCCTTCTTCTTGCACCAAGAATACAAATGTGTCTTCTTCCTGCTTTTCAGCCATTACATTTTTCTCAACAAAAACCTTTTGCTTCTCCTTCTTTCACTGACATTCCCTTATAGGTTCATAGGTTGGTACAAGGTTATCGGCCCTAGGGCCTGTACAAGCCTAGCCATAACAATTCCCTGGCTATTTCTTCCCACAATATTTACTTCCCTGGACCCCTGTATAGCAGGGCGACTGACAGGATCCCCAGGGAGAATTTGCTGTCTCCCATCCAATCGTCAAGGTTCCTTTTGAAGAGGGCCAAAGACGCGCTCTGCTTGACATGTATGGGTAGTCTATTCCAAAGTCTGGGGAGTCTCTGGGTCAGAAACCTATCCCTTCAGCATGTTTGGTTCATTGTGATGACCAGGTTTAGATCCCTGGAGCATGTGGCTCTGAGGGATTGGGATTTCTTTAAATGTAGCATGTCCAACAGCTCTGGGTTTGACATGGCCTTGTATGTTAAGCAGAGATCGCCTCTGAGTAGATGATATGTGACAGAGTATAGCTGGAGTTTCTTTAGATGGTCAGCATAGGGCATCTGTTTTAGGCCTCTGATTCTTTTAGTGAGGTATTTCTGCGGCCTTTACAGTTGTTGCAGATGTCTTGAGAGGTGCATACCAAACTGGGCATTGTATTTTATAATGGGTCTAATGAGGGATGAATACAGTAGGACAGTGACTTCCTTTTTTCTGGATGAAAAGCCCTTAGTGATGAGGTGTGCCACATAGAAGGATTTCCTGACTGTTGTGGCGATGTGGTTATCGAAGGTAAGACCACTTTCCACCTTTGTCCCTAAGTCTCTTATCACACTTTTGGTGTTTAGTGTACTGCCACCTATGTGGTAATTCATGGGTACATGTTTTTTCTCCAAAGGGGATAACTGCAAATTTCTTGGCATTGAGCTTGAGCCCACGGCTCTGGCACCAAGCATCTGTTTCTGTAAGGCCCTTTTGTAGAATATCCACATTATTTGAGGATTCAGTAATGGCTCCCAGTTTGCAGTCATCTGCGAACTTTGTTAGCCAGAGTCCCTTAGTGTTGGCCTGTACTTCAGAGTAGTAGATGCCAAACAAGAGCGGTCCCAGGACTGAACCCTGAGGTACTCCACTTGTCACTTGTCTGGAGCTGGATTTGGAGTCTGCTACTTTTACAGTGTGGGTTCCGTCAGTAAGCCAGTTGGCCACCCATCGAATGACGTAGGGATTAATGCCCAGCTTAGTAAGTTTATCTATAATTCCAGAATGGGGGATGGTGTTGAAGGCCTTGGCGAGGTCCAGATAGGCTGTGTGGACCACCTTACCCTCGTCCACAACTCTGGAGACTGATTCGAACAATCAGGTTCAGGAGACAAGATCGGCCCTTCAGGAACCCAAACTGGGTGGGGTCCAGTGTTTGAAGTTTGCCAGTGTCTTTGTTTATAAGTTCCATGATAATACGTTCCATGGCCTTGCAGATCAGGCTTGTCAGACTGATGGGGCGGTAATTCCCAGGATCCAAGATGGATCCCCCCTTGTGGAGTGGGATAACTGTATCTGTGCGCCACTGAGTGGGCACGAAGCCTGAGATTAAACATGACACTTGGGTGAGGTGCCAGTTTATTTTGTAGTTCATGTAGTACACAGCCCGGGATATCGTCTGGTCCCATGGATGCTGTATTCGTAGCTTTGGAGAGTGCGGTTTTTACCTTTGTGGCCATTATTACCAGAATTTGGCAATCTTTCGGTATTTAGATGGGCCCTTTAGGGGGTGAGAGGGGGTGAAGTTGGCACTGAATCGATCTGCCAGGATATTGGCAATATGCTTGGGATCAGTATATTTAATGCCATTCTGTTGTAGCTCAGAGCAGATCTGAGCATTGCCATTTAGATTCTTGACATAGCTGTAGATTGCCTTGTGGTTGTCTTTGGAATCATTGGCAATTTTATTTTCGTAACTAGCTTTGGAAGATTTTATGGCGGATCTCAGCTTCTTACTGAGGCTGGTAAAGGAGCTTTTAGCATCCTGGGATTTTCCTTTTTTCTGCAACAGTTTCTTTCTTTCATTGTAAAGTTTGTTTATGGCAGAGGACCACCTGATTCATGCATGAGTGGATGTGCTTGTACAGTGCCTTAGTGTAGGATTCAGCAGTCGAACTTTCATTTCCCGTCTGCATGGGTGTCATGAAGTTTGTCACTTCTGACTTGAGTAGCATGAAGTTGGCTTTGGAGAAGTTTTTTTTACAGAGGTTTCCTTACTGGGGGATGGGGGAGGGATGTGGATGTCAAGGGTGATTAGCTTGTGGTCAGACCCGACCAACGAGGAGGTGACCATAGGTGTGGAGCATCGATTTCCCATGTTGGTAATGACCAGGTCTAGGTTATTAGAGCCCCTGGTGGGACTGTGGATTAGTTGATCTAGGGCGTTGGAATTTATGAATTCCAAGAACCCTTGGGCAAAGGTGTTGGTACACGAGTAGTTTTCCCAGTTAATGGCAGGGTAGTTGAAATCACCCAGTATTAGGGTGTTTGGTTGTATCAATATTTTCCAGTACGTTTAGAAAGGTGTAATGAGAATCCTGGAGCATGGTGGAGGATCTCTAGCAAGCTACAATTTGGATTGCAGTCTTACCTAGTGTTAGTTGCACATGGAGAATTTCAGATGCATTGTGTTGGGCAGCTAGCCTGGTGGTGTGAATATCCTTGGTGAATATGGACACTCCTCCACCTTTAGTGTTTTGGTCCTGGTTTGGTGGACGAAAAGTGTGTTAAGAGTTGTAGCCTGGTATTGCAGGTGTGCAGTCTGGAGCCTTGAACCAGGTCTCATTTACTGCACAGATATCAATGTTCTCCATTTTAGGAGTGCCTTGAGAGAGTGCATTTTGAGGTTTAGACTTCTAGCATTGAGTAGCATTACCTTCAGATTTTGCATGCTTGTACTTGTTATGGTGGGTGGTTTTGTCCTTTGAACTTTGCCTAAAAAAGGCACTATAGGGGTGGGAAGATCCTTTGCCAATAACCTGAATCCCAGGGGCGACAGGTGCAGACCATCTCTGACAAAGCATAGCGGTCTGTCGATCATGTCGTCCCAGGCAGACAGATACTGGATCCTCTTTGACACCAGAAGCTTAGCCAATTGTTTGAAGTCAATCATTTTGTCCTTATACTGTGGTATCATTCTGGGTGAAGGCAGGATGCTACTCAGGGCTAGGGTCATACCTGCCTGGGCCACATTATCTGAGAGCTCTTCCATGTCTCTCTTCATGTAGTCCAGGGAAGTACGTCTGAAGTCATTCACTCCAACATGGACAGTGACAGAGTCATATCTGTGCTTGTTGTGGAGTGACTTGAGTGCATGCGTTATGTGGCAGATCCTGGTACTCGACAGGCATTTGACTGTAATTTTCTCCTTGTTCAGCCTGGTGAGTGGGACATTAGTCATAGGTGACTCTATAGTCAGGTACACTGAAGTGTTGCGTACGTTGTCTTGCCTTAGGGCTGCCGTTGGGTGGCACACTGATGATGTGAGCTATGTGACACTTTGTTTGTGACTGGTGTTTGTTTGCGTTTCCGCTGCTTGGGCAGGTTACTGTTAAGGGCCTCCACATATGAGGGTTTAGTTTTGCTATGTGAAGGTGTTGGTGGTGTGGGTTTAGAAGGGCTATGTGTTGCTTGAGGTGTAGTGCGGATGCTAACCTTCTCCTCTTGACTGTCTAGCACAATCTTGGGTGGAGAGAGCTTTGCTTCCAGTTTGGCTATGTAAGTGCATCTCTTGCAGGTTATAGTGTTGGGTGATAGGAGGAGAGGGTTGTCTGCGTACATGAGGCAATTGCTACATTGCCCCAGTATGCCCAGATTCACCAGGTGGACAGGAGAAATCACCAGAAGCTGACCCTTGGACATGCCTGGTTTGGTGCATTTTTTGTAAAGTACAAGAGCTGTTTTCCCTTACCTTAGCAAGGTACTTTGCAATTATAGGCTGTCTAGTGCCTACAATTAATTTCTCCTTATTAACAAGGAGAGTTGAGTGTTTGTATCAGTTTAAGGCTTTCTAGTGCTTTCCAGTTTTATTATTTTTTGACATCCAGGTGGTTAACCAAATTAATCCAAAGGCAATAACTTTTATCATCTTTTTTTGCTGAAGTCTTGGTTTTCACACTGGTAGAGCTCTAACACTCTGTTCAGCCAGCTGCCAATCTCAGAGCTCCCCAATTAACTGTAAGTTTTGAAAACCTTAGTATTGTGGCTGAACTGCAAAGCTCCCATGAGAACAAGGTTTTATTTTATTTATTTATTTTTTTAGGCAAAGTTAGTTTGGTTTTAAAATATTTGTATTATGGGGTTATACAGAATAGTCTCTGGAAATTCTTGATTAGCTGTTTTAGTTTTTATTATAACATGCTTGCTTTTTTTTTTTTTTTTTAATTTGTGTATGGTTCACGTTGTCATTTATTTATGCATGGAAATAGAAAGTAAAATCTGTATGATTTTTTAGGTTTTAGAAGTCCAAGCTTAGATATTCAGTCACCACCAAACATAGGACTGCGTCGCAGTGGTCAGATTGAAGGAGTGCGCCAGATGCATCAAAATGCCCCTCGTAGTCAAATTGCCACAGAAAGAGATCTTCAAGCCTGGAAACGAAGAGTGGTAGTCCCTGACCTTCCATACTCTGTTAGCAGGTGACCATTCTTTTTTCTGGTATCTGTTTTCTTCTGTTCTGTTATTCTCAGATTTTGTGTCATTTATATAGGTTTTCAGTATAGTTATATTCAGAGTTGTAGTGGGACTTAAGCTTAGCTGCTAATAGTAAATGGTAATTTTTTGTTGTACATTTTACGTTTACAGTGAAATACTTAACAGGTCATTGTTCATTGCTCCAGATTTTATTTACAGACTCTGTTCCAAGATTGTGAGCTACTTTGTTTCATTGAGATTCTGTTGTCCTCTAGTTTACCTTTACATTGAGAATGTTCTTTTATATGGCACTGACGTTTAAATGTTGATTATTTTCTGCCTTTACAGACATGGTCTTCATTTAGAAAGTGGTACTTAGTATGAGTAGAGCTCCAGGTGGCTTTAGTGATCAGCCTCTTAACATTTGAAGGTTGCTCTGTATCTTAAAGGACAACACTGCATTGCATATTTGGAATTATGAGCTCATGGCTGAAGCTTGAAGGCTAGTATTGGTAAATTAAAAAGAAACAGCATTCTGTAAAAGCACCACAGTGGTGTGCAAATAAATATAACCTCTGGGACACTGGTGGCATAGAGGGATGAAGACATGGCTGTGAACAAGACGACCTTTGTTCGAGTAACTCTTTGGGTGAGTAGTGGAGGAATGGATGTATATCCTTGCCAAGGAGGGAGAGGCAGCTGCTTGGATGTCCCCATGTTGTTCCTGGTAGAAGCCGGGGATCATGAAGGGGAGTGCATGGTCTAAGTTGAATTAGGCCAGAAATCGGTCTGAGCTTTCTGTGAAAGCTGGAGCAAAACATTGCATGTTCCTACTGTGTGCCCATAGTGATGAAACCACGCAGCTATGGTGTTTGGGAAGCCTGGGGTTAGGTATAAAAATGAACCCCTTCCCTGGCAGATGGTGAACATTATCCCCCCCCCCCCCCCCACGTCAACTCTGGTAAAAATTACAGATGCAGTTGAGGTGAAATTTGAATAATATTAGACCTGGTGATGGATGGTGAGACAGCAGGAATGACTTGTCATTATGAAGCAGGGGAGAAAGCGTCACCAAGCCCCACACACCCAGTTTTTTTTTTTTTTTTTTTTTTACCTATTCCATGTGTAGATGAATGTGATTATTGCAAGAGTGCTGATACCTGTTTTGGAGATTATTGCAAGAGTACTTTATCCACCTACTTATCAGTTATGTACAGTTTCACATACTTGCCATATTACCACATTTTCACAAAACATGCATTGAAAAGAACATCTGGTATTGTATACTTATTTGTCTTTTGTTTTGCAGCAGTGTATTGCTGTGCCTATAATGTGATGCTTGAACTGTACTCCATGAAACATTACAGTGTGGATTAAAGTAGCTGATTTATTCGGTCTACTTCTCACATTTTTAGACAACCAGAAGATCAAACCCATTTTAGCAAAAGTGCACTTCTGCAAAAGCCTGTTCTCTGATGAGCATTACAGTGGGGATAAGGAAATGTATCCTTTTCCCCACTGTAGTGCGATCTCGGAGTTAGTATAGTTAAGTAGGGGGCTTGGGGTGGGGGCGCAGGGGGGTTTGCCCCCCTGCAAAATACTGTTTAGATCAGTTTTTTGCTGGTTCGTAGCACCGGCTTTTGCGAAAGTGCACTTTCGATGTAGTGCACTTTGCTTTAATTGGTCTCGATGTTGCTAGTTCGAGATAATGTAATTTCGATCTAGCAACATAGACCCGATTTATTGTACTACTAAATGCCACCCTGTCATGCAGTTAAAATTAAACAGCAAGTCAGCTAGAATTTTCTGATTATAAAATATTACGCAGAAGAGTTGTCATCAAGGGCAACAAACACTCTATCCCAAAAATCAGCTCTATAACTGTACAGAAAACTTTGTAAATTAATCAACAGTATGGCTTATTATTGAATATATCACTGTGGTGTCCTTCCATTTCACTGTTGCAGTATTCATTACAAAAGGAATCACCTGCCAAGGGTGGCCCAATGTCCAGCCAGCATACTAGAGCCTTTAAGTTGCTTTAAGGTACACACCCTATGTCACACGTATACTCCTCACATAGTGTAGTATAACGATGATGTCCAGATGTACTATCCTCAGAAGAACTTTGCCATCAGTCTGAACACCGTCTCCTGATTGTTGGTCTGAGTGCCTTTTCTGTTGCTGGTTCACCAAGCCATTTCAGATAAGTGCCTGGTGGGATTTTTTGACCTTATCTTTTTCTTTTGTATTGTTTTTAAACACCTTTATTGAATTATCACTTGTGACATAGGCAAATTTACATGCATACCTAAGTAATCAAACTGTATTAAGAAGTTAACATTAACAAACATATTTCACATAAATTGCAGTATATCATATGACCTAAGCAGCATTACATAAGCTATTCATTTCTTGACCCCCCCCTTTTTTTAAAACAAGAAACGTCATTATTAAACTATCATACATTTATATAAATGAGAATAGACCACACCGACAGAGTCCTAGTTGCAAGCATTTTATACTAACACACTCCCAGTTGCAAACATTATACATCACTTAAAATTTACCCAATCATTTCAGGCACACATTACATAGCTCATTTAAGTCCTGCCTTCTTTTAAACCTCATTCCTGTCCTGTATGTGTTGTTCCCACATTTCCTATGTAGTTTTCTCCTACCCTTTTCTAAAATTTCAGTTCCAGTTGTTTTATCTTTACTATATTCACTACTTATATAGTTGGTTTTGATTTTGATTTCCATTATCTAGTAATTACTTTTTTGGCAGCCACCATAATTAGACACAGCAAGGCCTTACCCATGTCTAGGCAATTCCGATTCTGCATCACAGCTCAGAAAAATCATCTCCATATTTTTATTTTGCATTGCTGCTTGTGGGGTTTCATGTCATCCAAGAAGAGTAAATGTCAGTGTGGGAGACAGAGTCTCTATAAAGACAGTCATAGGCAGTGCTTATTTTGTCTTGGTGCTTCCCACGACCACATGTCCTGTTCAGTTTGTCAGGCCTTTGTTGCTAAGACTCTGTAGTCAGCTTTCTTCCTTGGCTTTGCATTTGAAGAACCAACGTCTTAAGCTTTTAGCTAAAAATATGATGGAAGGAACTTCTTGCTTTGAGGGACAGACGTCTGTGAAGAAGAATGCCAAGAAGTCTAGGTCTGATTCTTCTGCTGTGTATCTTCCGCCAGATGTCTCTCCCAAGGCTAATGCAAGCCCAAAGGATCACAGAGCTGATCTGCCACGATCGTTTTGAAGGCTGGCATGAACACAACCCTTAGACATCCTTGGAGGTCTTGCAGATGTCTGCTTCAGAGGTTCAGGGGGAACCATGGCTGATTATTTCTGAGGGGCCTAGGAGTGTTCATCAGATTTTGGTCAGGGAGGAAGTTCCTGCTACTGGTATTGAATGCTGTCTTTCCTACTACTAGTATTGAATGTTCTCCAGGGTTGGAGCCTTCTAAGTTTTATAAGGCAGATGACCCCTTGAAGAAAAAACAAAAGACTAAACATATTTCTCCAGCTACTAAGGACCCATAGAATGAGTGGCAGAATTTCACTTGGGGGTTGTTTAATGCTTTTGATGACTTTGAAACCTCCTCATGGAGTCTCTGTTCCAGCTTCCCATTCATCGTCACTCCCCTTAAAAGACTCTGAATAGGATTCCCCTGAGGAGGAGGTGGATTCAGATGAGGAATCCCCTGCTTATTCATCTTAGATTCCCTCTCCGTTAGACTATGGGTCTGAGGAAGAGGAATCTACTTGTCCTGAAACAGCTTTCAAGGAAATTTCTTTTGGGGATACAATTTCCAGAATTATGGTGTTTTTTAAATAAGATTGTACCCAGGTTTCTGAGGTACAAAAGAGGTATCACAAGCTCCTGCAAATGGATTCTCTTAGACTTTCTGTTCCTCCTGTTTTGGCTGCTTTGTTGGATGCTTTTACTGCTGCACCTAAGGCCCCTGATTCCCAGTCCCCTGCCCCCAAGAAACCCAACAGGTTTTATAGGGTGCCTGAGGACTATACATTTCTATATAGGTGTCCTTCTGCTGACCCCTCTGTGGTGTCTGTGGCTTCAGAAAAGCCATCTCAGTTGCTGCCTTCTGCTAAGTTACTTCCTTCTGATAAAGACAGCAGAAATGTGGAAAGGCTAGGTAAGAAGGTTTATACCTCTGCTACCTTGGCTTTTAGAGCAGTCAGTTGTCAGACCCATATGTGTACATACAGTCTGGCCATTCTTTTCCAGCCATGTCAGGTAATTTCTGATCTCCCAGACTCTGAAGGGACAACTATTGCTCCTTCTCTGTTAAAGAATTCATCCCAAGTGGCTTGCCATTCCATTAAATGTAGATGTGATGCAGCAGATGCTTTTTATAGGGATGCTGCCTTTGGTTTTGTGATGAGGAGGTATTCCTGGCTTCGACTTCAACATTTGCATGATGACATTAAGGCTAAGTTGATGAATGCTCCTCTGGACAACAAGCACTTGTTTGGAGAAGCTGCTACTGATTTGTTTGTCTCTTCAGAATAAGGACAATGCCTTGCAGGAACGTAAACTTGTTTTTGTTTCTTCTGTACCTAAACTTCAGAGAAATTACCCAAATAAGCCAGCCTTTTTTCACAGGCAGTCTCACCCCTCCCCTCAAGGGTGGAAAGCGGTCTTCTCCTGCTAAAGCCACCAAAACTTCTGTGCCACAGAAGTCTTGCTTTCCTGACAAAACAGATGTTGTCTGACTATCCTGTTCTTCTCAACCTAACTCCTCTTTCTCTTTGTCTTTCCTTTTCTCTTCCTGTTTGGTTAAACATTACTTATAATTTCTGCTTTTTTGTCTATTATTCACCTAGGGTATTTTATGGTGTAGAAATCTCTTTTCTGTTTTATGAGCATTCCTCGGCCCCTCAGGAATAGTTGTCTTTCTTTCCAAGGGTGCTTCAGGATCTCTTGACTTAGGGAACTATTCAGGAAGTCCAGCTTCCCAAAGGAGGAAGGGGTTTTCCTCCAGAATGTTTTTGGTGCCCAGGAAAGAGGGCACTTGGAGACCTATTCAGGACATCTCTCACATAAACACTTTTCTGAAGGTTCCCTCTTTCTGAATGTTGTTTCTTCAGACTTGGTTACCTTTTGTTGCTTCCTCAGGCTTATCTGGTGTCTTTGGACCACAAGGCTGCTTATCTTCATATCCGGATTAATCCCCTTTTCAGGAAGTTTTTTCATTTCTTTGTTGCTTCCTGGCATTTTCAGTGCTGTGTTTTGCCCTTTGGCCTTTCTACTGCTGCCCCAAGGGTATTTACCAATTACCTTGCTCCTGTGATTGCTTCTTTGCAGGCTAAGGAATGATCCTAGTCTTTTCCTACTTGGACAACCAGCTGTTTCAGGCATCCTCTCCAGAGGCATTGTTGCAAAAATCTTCAGTTTGCCACCTCCCTTTTGCAGAGCCTGGGGTTCACTATAAATTTTAAAAAGTCCTTTCTGATTCCATCTCAGGATCATGTCTTTCTGGGGTGCAAGAGCCAGAATGTTCTTTTGTTGGCATCCCTGCCTCCTCCCAAGGTTCTAATGCTCATTTCCTTTTTTCAATCCCTTCTTCCTCTGATCTCAGTAACTGCAAAGGAATTTCTGAGAGCTCTGAGGTTTATGGCTTACACCATTCCTACGCTCCAGTTTGCCAAACTTCACATGAAAAAACTTCAATGGCTTGTAAAGTCAGTTTGGCTTCAGCATTAGCATCCCTTTGAAATTTTTGTTCGTCATCTTCCATGTGTCAAGCAGGAACTTCAGTGGTGGATTCAGCAGTTGTCTCAATCCAGGGCTCCATTTTCATCCACCTCTTTCCTCTGAGGAGGTACTCACATATGCTTCAGATGTGGGATGGGGGAGCAGCTTTCGGCTCCCTAAAGGTGCAGGGAGTCTGGTCGCCTTATAGGTTCATAGTTAAGTACTAGGCTGTCTGCCCAAGGGCATTTATAAGCCTAGCCAGAATGTGTTGGCTTTCGCCACCCCCTTAGATTAGTTCCCTGTGCCTCTGTCCAGCAGAGCCATTAGTTCCCTGCGCCACTGTCCAGCAGAGCCACTGCAGTGATCCCCGAGGTAAATTTTCTGTTTCCCATCCACCCGTCAAGGTTTCTCATGAAGAGTGTTAGTGAGGGGCTCTGCCTGATGTATATTGGAATCCTGTTCCAAAGCATGGGGAGTCTCTGAGACAGGAATCTATTCCTCCATCATGTCCTATTTATCGTTGTGGTGAGGTTTATGTGTCTAGAGTGTGTGGCTCTCCGTGATTTATTTTTTTTAGGTGGAGCATGTCCATCAATTCTGGGTTGGACATGGCCTTGTATGTCAGGCAGAGATCACCTCTGAGTAAGCGGTATGCAACTGAGTACAGCTGGAGTTTCTTGAGTTGGGCTGCATAGGGCATCTGTTTGAGGCCAGTAATCCTCTTGGTGAGGTACTTTTGTGGTTTTTCCAACTGTTGCAGGTGTCTTGTAAGGTACATCCCAGTTGGGGTGTTGTATTTTATGATGGATTTAATGAGTGATGGGTTTAATGAGTGATTTGTTCTAGATGTGAACCCTTTTGTGATTAGGTGGGCCACATAGAAGGATTTTCTAACCACCTTGGCAATATTATTATCAAAGGAGAGATTACTATTTACTTGGGTCCCCAGATTCCTTATTACATTTTCTGTATTTAGGGGACTACCACCTATGTGGTAGTTTGTGGGTGCTTTATTTTTTCCAAAGGGGATGACTATGCACTTTTTGGCATTTAGCTTGAGGCCATGATTTTGACACCAGGTATCCATCTCAGTGAGACCCTTCTGGAGGGTGTCTGTATAAGCCAGAGAATCAATTATGGCCCCTAGTTTGCAATAGTCTGCAAACTTGGTCAGCCATAGTCCTATGCTTGCCTGTACCTCTGAGAAATATATACCGAACAGGAGGGGTCCTAGGACTGAGCCCTGGGGGACGCCACTTATAACCGGTTTAGAGTCTGACGTAGAGCCTGCAACTCTTCTATCCATGAGCCAGTTGGCAACCCATCTCATGACGTAGGGGTTTATGTTCAAGCTGGTGAGCTTGTCTATAATACTAGAACGGGGAATGGTGTTGAAAGCCTTTGCGAGGTCTAGGTAGGCTGTGTTGACCTCCTTTCCCTCGTCTAATGCTTTGGTAACTGTCCCAAAGACGTCCACCAGGTTTAGGAGGCATGATCTGCCCTTAACAAAGCCAAACTGGGTAGGGTCCAAGGTTTGGAGGTTCCCAATGTCTCTCAATGAGTTCCATGATGATGCGCTCCATAGCCTTGCAGACCAGGCTAGTCAGGCTTATAGGACAATAGTTCCCGGGGTCTGTTGTGGCTCCACCTTTGTGGAATGGGATAATTGTTGCCGTGTGCCACTCTGTGGGTATGTAGCCTGAAGAGAGGCTGAGTTTGAACAGTGTGTTTAGGTGAGGGGTTAGTTCATTTTTGAGCTCTTGTAAGACACAGCCTGGGACACAGTCTGGTCCCACTGAAGCTGTGTTTTTGGCTTTGGATAGGGCTGTTTTAACCTGTGTGTCTGTGATTGATGTGGCCCTACATTCTTCTGGTATGGTTATGGGCCCTTTAGGGGGTGAGAGGGGGGTGAAGTCTGCACTAAACCTGTCTACCAGAATGTTGGCAATATCAGTCGGTTCAGTGTGTTTTGTGCCATTCTGCACTAACTCAGAGTAGATGTGAGAGTTTCCACTTAGGTCCTTGACATAGCTAAAGAACGCTTTGTGGTTATCTTTGGAGTCATTGGTAATTTTTCTTTCGAAACTAGCCTTGGATGATTTAATTGGGGATCGTAGATTCCTGCTGATACTTATCAGGGATGTCTTTCCTTCTTGGGATTTTACTCTGTTCTGTACTAGTTTCCTCCTTCTGTTGTATAGCTTGTTTATGGCAGGGGTCCACCAAACTGGTTTCCTTTTCTTGGAGGAGTGAGTCTTGGTTTTACTTGGGATAACACGATCCATGCATTCCTGCAGATGCTCATAGAGTGCCTTTGTAAAGGTTTCAGCAGCTTGGACAGCATTGTCCTTTAGCATGGGGGCTGTGAACCTTTCCACCTTGGTCTTGAGTAATGTGAAGTTTGCTTTTGAAAAGTTTTTCACGGTGGTTTCCTTGATTGGGGGTGGGGGTGGAATGTGGATATCCAGAGTGATTAGTCTGTGGTCTGATCTAACCAGCATGGGGTTGACCTCCGGTGTGGAACACCGGTCGCCCATGTTGGTGATGACCAGGTCCAATATGTTCCCTCTGGTGGGGGTGTTGACCAGTTAATCCAGGGCATTCGAGTTTATAAATTCTAGGAAGCATTGGGCAAGGGAGTTAGAACTTGAGTAGTTCTCCCAGTTTATGTTTGGGTAATTGAAATCACCCAGTATTAGGGTGTTTGGTGTGGCCTTCATATTTCCCAGTGTCTCCAGAAATGCGGAATGGGGGTCCTAGGTCATGGTGGGTGGTCATTAGCAAGCTACAATTTGGATTGCAGTTTTGCCCCTTGTTAGTTGCACATGGATGATCTCTGATGCATTGTGCTGCACCACTAACCTGGAGGTGTGGGTATGCTTGATGAATATGGATACACCCCCGCCTTTTGTGTTTCGTTCCCGGTTCTGTGGCCGAAAGGTATGGTATGAGTTATAGCCTAGTAGTGCTGGGGTGCTCTCGGGAGCCTTAAACCATGTTTCTGTTACTGCACAGATGTCGATATTTTCCATACTGAGGAGTGCCTCGAGTGCGTGCATTTTGAAGTTTAGACTTCTGGCGTTGTGTAGCATTACCCTCAGTTTTTGGTTACTTGTGCTATTTATGGTGGTGGGTTTGTCTTTTGAGCCTTGCCTAAAAAAGGCACTATGGGGGCAGCAAGAGCCTTGGCCAGCATTCGAAAGCCTAAGGGTGACAGGTGCAAGCCATCTCTTGCGAAGCAACGTGGCTTGTCAAGCATGTCATCCCAGGCCGACAGATACTGGATCCCTTTTGAATGACACTAGAAACTGAGCCAATTATTAAAATTTATCATTTTTTCTTTATACTGTGGCATCATTCTTGGTTGAGGGCAGGATGCTACTCAGGGTCAGGGTCATACCGGCCTGGGCTACATGATCAGAGAGCTCTTCCATGTCTCTTTTCATGTAGTCCAGGGAGGTACATCTGAGGTCATTCACACTAACATGGACAATGACACAGTCGTATTTGTACTTGTTCTGGAGTGACCTGAGTGCTTGTGTTATGTGGCGGATCCTGGAACCTGACAAGCAGCTAACTGTAACCTTCTCCTTGTCCAGCCTAGCTAGTGGGACATCAGTGTGCCTGACTATAGAGTCGCCTATTACTAGTGTGTTGGGTATGTTATTTTGCCTTAAGAGCTGTGATTGCATGGCACACTGATTATGTATGTGTTTCATGGTTGGTGATGGGTTGTGGACGTTGCTTGGATGTCTTCTTTGGAGGTCTCTGTTGCATTTGCAGATTTTTATTTAGAGCCTCCGAGTATGTTTTCATGTATTCATGTGTGTTATTTGCCGGTGTTGGTTTATTAGGTCTATGTGAGACTGGTGGTGTGTTGCAAGTATTACCTTCTCCTCTTGACTGTCAGTTCCAGTCTTGGGTTGAGAGAGCTTTGCCTCCAGTTTGGCTGTATAATTGCATCTCTCGCATATATTAGTGAATATTATGAACAGAAAGACCACATCGACGTCAACCAGAAGAGAGCTCTTCTGCTGGGCCTTCAGGCCTTTTATCCTCTCCTCTCCCCAGGATCTGTCGAGGTGTTTACTGGCAATACCACAGTGATGTGGTATGTCAGCAGACTTTGGGGTAAGGTCTTATCTTTGCTGGTTGGCACCCCTCGTGTGGGAACTAGCTATCCAGTATCAAGTGACTCTTTAGGCAGTTTACATTCCTTCAGGTCAAACATTGTGGCAGACTCTCTGAACAGTTCCATAACTCAGTCCCATGAATGGAGGCTTCACAGGGATGTGTTTTTGGACATTGTCCACCAGTGGAGTACTCCTGAAATGGATCTTTTTTCCTCCGTTCTAAACAAATAACTTTCACTGTTTTGTCTCAGGTCCTCTGGTTTGGAAGGTGAACACCCTCTCTTTTTCTTTGAAGGGGATGTTTCTTTATGCTTTCCCTCCCCATCCCCTCATTCCAAACGTTTCTGTTCAAAGTACAACAGGATGCTCCCAAAAAATTGTTGGTGAATTCCATTTGGCCAAGACAGCATTGGTTCCATCTTCTGCATTAAGCCAAGAGCAATTATGGCAAGTTACCTTACAGGGTGGACTTGCACAAGACTAGGGATTGCTCATCCATCCCCACCTGTCCACTCTTCAACTGACAGTTTGGTGATAGGATTTCGATTCTACATAGACACCTTTTTTCTGTGGCTATGCTTAGGGTCCTGCAGGAGGACAGAAAACCCACTACTAGGAAATTCTGCTTATACAAATGGAAGAGATTTTCTGTTTGGTGTGTTTCTCGTAACCGGGATCCACTTTCTGTGGATGTTCTTTTGATTCTGTCTTATCTGTGTGAACTGCTCAGTGTGGGTTGGCTTATTGTTCTGTTTCTACTTAGCTATTTCTGCTTCTCTGCCTTTATCACCTCCTTTAGCTTCTAGATTTGAAGCTAAGCAATTCCTTAAAGACGTTCTACATATTAGGCCTCCCAGGAAGTCTGTCCCTCCTCCCGGGGATCTTAATTTTGTTTTAGAAAAATTGACTCTGGCTTAGTTTGAGTCTGCAGCTTCAGTTTCCTTGCAACATTGCTCTTGGAAGACTGTTCTTCTGTTAGCCCTTACTTCTGCCAGATGGGTGTCTGAGCTTCAAGCCCTTATGGCTTCTCCTCCTTTTCTGGTGTTTCATAAGAACAGGGTGGCCCTTTGTAATAATCCTTCTTTTATTCCCAAGGTAATGAATGAGTTGTCCGTTAATCTATTAACTTGCCCACTTTTTTCTCTTCTCCGCAATCTGCCAGTGAGAAGGTGCTCCACGTGTTGGATGTGCATAGGCAACTCTGATTTTATTTAGATAACACTAAGTCTTTTCGTAAATCTGATCAGCTCTTTGCTTCTTTTTCATCCTAGGTCCTTAGGATTGGCTATGTCCAAGCAAACTATTTCTTGGATTTCTAAAGCCATTTATTTTCATTTCTTTCATCATAAGAGCCTGCCTTCTTCTGCTAAAGCTCACTCTACTAGAGCTGTGGCTTCTTCTGGTGCTTTTTTCAAGGGTTTGGATACTAAGTTTATTCTTGAGGCAGCTACCTTCTGTGCATACATTTACCAAGCAGTATAAGTTAGTTGGAATTTCCAGAGCTTGAGATGGTTTTGCTAGGGCCATACTTGAATACTGCAGCAGTGATATGAAAGGACATAGTGCAGTTGAGTAAGATTTTACCATAATGGTAGATGCCCTTCTCTTCACTGTTGCATATTTACTCCATCCATCCCTGCTCACCCTGGTCCTCTTTTCTTCTGGATGTACTACTGATTACTTTTTTTCTTCTTGGACTTTTGTTCCTGCTGGGGCTCTCAGTTCTGAAGGTGGTACGCTCAGATGTCACCTTCATGCCCTACGTACACAAGGAGGATACGTGTGACATACGGCAAACCTTTAAGCAACCCAAAAGGCTTTGGTATAGTCACGCTGCCCTTTGCAGGGAATCCCTTTTATGAGTGCTGCAACAGTGAAGAGAAGGACATCTACTGTTATGTTAAGATCCTATACAACTGTAATTTTGCAGCCCTCGAACAAGCTATGTGAAAGGACTTGAAAAGATACAATTCTTTACAAGAAAAATTGTAATGTTAGACAACTAAAACTAATCGGAAAGGCCCCAGGAATAGACTTTTAAGTTCTTTTTGTTGCAGGTTACTTACAGATGATATCTGCTTAGTTTGTAAAGTAATTCTGATCCAGAAATTCTGTGTGTGGAGTGCAGTGTTGTGGGAATGAACACGAGTTGGAAATTTAATTCTGGCAATAAAAATATATCATTCAAAAATGACAGCTATATATGACTGCTGTATTACATAATGCCTTCTAAGGTTATGAATAAGCCGCATCTTACTACCAGAAATTAGTCGCTGACTTTCTTCAGAAGTAATTTAATATGTATGTCAGGACATACTGGGAAGAAGAAAATATCAACACAAGTTTGTGGCAGTTAAACTTCATGTAAGCTAGGAAGTCATAAGCATGACTTAGCGAGGATCATAACGCATATCAGTAGGGGTTCTAGGATATCAGAGGAGATTTGTTACATACCTTTTCTATAGTGCTTTAATACATTAAATCAATGAAAAATATATGTTGTGTTATGTAATAAATTAAAATAGGTTTATAAGGGAGTAATGAACAAAGGCATGTACCATAAAATGTAAAGTGAAGTCCTATACTGAAATAAAGCAGTGGATATAATAAACTTTCCTAGCTGACACATTACATAATGATCCAAACAAACGTAATGAAAAACAATACAATGGAACAAAAAAATCCCAGCAGAGTGCTGCCCCCCTGACATCTCAGATGCTCAGGTAAGAGCCGCCCCCTCCAAAGCAAAAAACACAGCATCAATGGGACCAGACGGTGTCCCGGGCTGCGTCCTACATGAACTCCAAGAAGAGCTAAACCCAAACATAAAGCTACTGTTCAATCTCAGCCTTACTACAGGATATGTGCCCAAAGAGTGGCGTACAGCAACAGTGGTCCCTCTCCATAAAGATGGTGCCTCAACGGATCCTGGAAACTATCGCCCCATAAGCCTGACTAGCTTGGTCTGCAAAGCTATGGAAAGGATCATCATGGACCTCATAAATAAAGATATTGGGGACCTGCAGACACTGGATCCTACCCAGTTCGGCTTTGTTAAAGGCAGATCCTGCCTCTTAAACCTGGTTGATTTCTTTGAAACAGTCACCATTGTGAGGGGAAGGTGGTCCGCACAGCCTACCTGGACCTCGCAAAAGCCTTCGATACAATACCCTACTCGGGCATTATAGATAAGCTCACCAGCTTAAATATAAACCCCTATGTCGCTAGATGGATTGCAAACTGGCTCAAGGACAGAACCCACATGGTTAGAATTGCTGGAGCCATGTCAGACTCCAAACTAGTTACAAGTGGTGTCCCACAAGGCTCAGTCCTGGGACCTCTCTTGTTCGGTATATATTTCTCAGAGGTACAGGCCAACACGGAAGGACTGTGGCTGACCAAGTTCGCAGATGACTGCAAACTGGGCGCCATAATTGACTCTCCAGCCGACACAAGCATCCTCCAAAAGGGCCTCATAGAAACGGACAACTGGTGCCAGAGCCATGGCATCAAGCTAAACGCCAAAAAGTGTATAGTCATCCCCTTTGGCAAAAACAAAGTGCCCACAAATTACCACATAGGTGGTAATCCATTAAGTACAGAAGAAGTAATTAGGGACCTGGGGACCCAAGTTGATAGCAATCTCTCATTTGACAACCACGTGGCCAAAGTGGTTAGAAAAACATTTTATATAGCCCACCTAATCATGAAGGGATTCACATCTAGATCAGGGGAGGTAATCGTGCCTCTTTACTCATCCCTCATCAGGCCCATAATTGAGTACAATTCCCCTTTTGGGATGTACCTTACCAGACGCACCAAGAGGATCAAAGAGCTCAAACAGATGCCATATGCTGCCCGGTTAAAGAAACTCCAGCTCTACTCAGTGGCATACCGCCTGTTCAGAGGCGATCTGTGCCTGATGTATAAAGCCATGTCCAACCCGGAATTAATGGACATGCTGCACCTCAGAAAATCCAAATCCCATCGAGCTACGCGCTCGAGAGACTTGAACCTCAGCACTGAAATAAATAGGACATGCTGGAGGGACAGATTCATAACCCAGAGGCTCCCTTCACTCAGGAATAAAATCCCAGTCCAGGTTAGGCAGAGTCCCTCATTGACTCTCTTCAAGAGGAATCTTGATGAGTGGATGGGAGATCGTAGGTTTACCCCGGGTATCACTTCTGTGTCACTGTTAGACAGAGGCACAGTATACTAACCTCGAAAAAGGGCATAGCAAAATAAATTTAAAATGGGTGGCGAAAGCCAAACACTTTCTAGCTAGGCTTATAAATGCCCTAGGGCAGATAGCCTAGTATGAACCTATGAACCTAAAACAAAAATTAAAAAAAGTGTGTGTATATGTATACTGTATGTATATAATATATTATGCATTATGTGCTATGAACCTCCAACAGAAAAGAGAAATTTCAATATGTTGCTGACTGCGAAGGAAAGGGACAACTTTTTCTCACAAAATGCAAAGGGCATATGTAAACATGAAAGAAATCTAATAGAGCACACACTAAAAAATAGCCAACAAAATGGAGGGACTTATTCAGAGTGCATCTGTGCCCTCTAGGGCAAATGTTACAGGGGAATAATCAGTATTGTGTGGAGAGATGGCCATCCACCTTAAATGTTTGGCCTCAACTTTTTTGCGCAGTTCATTTCCGTGCAACTCCCACCCAGTCTTGTTGGGCATTATTGCTCATTTAATAAACAAGTAAACTGACTGATTCCACAAGTGCATTTTATTAGTTGTAGCCAGTTACAGCAACACAGAATTTAGAACATTACAATGTAGTAAAAAGAAAACTAACAAACCAGCATTAAAATATATTTTCAAAAATTAGAGCATTATAGTGGGAAATAAATGATTTATACTGCTTCTCATTTGAATACTGGGTTTCAGTAGTCCATGCTACAGAAAATAGAGATCGATATATACTGCAGCTGTAAGGCTACAAAAAGCAAAGCTAGATTGATTATCTGTTATAACCAACTGACTACGATATTTTGTATCAGCTTCTAGGCACAATGTACAACTTTAGTCTGAACTTTAAGCTCAACTGTTTTTTTACTGACTACCAAGGCATTATTTGTTCATGATCTAGCTTTGGAAAAAAAATGCACTGTACTCCAGTAAGGGCAGTGAAATATCAAACACTAGCTGTGAAGACAACTATAGAGCATAGGTGTGGTGTTTACATTTTAGGGATTTGGCTTGAGCAGCATATTAAAAACACATTTTCTGTATGATTCTGTGTGCAATGAGAAGTCATTTTGCATTTACAATATTAATGACACATTTTTTCCCTAAATAACAACATATCCCAGATACTGTTTACTGTAATCTGCATTTTTTTTTTACTTTTTTCTGGAATGAAGTAGTTCCAGGTAGGCATGCTAACCTTAATTCCAATCTAACTTGTATATTTTATAACACATTTCAAATAAATGTGGAGTTTAATTCTAGACTTCGAATATGTATGATGTGTTGATAAAAGATAAGGCTTCAGCTGTTGTGTTAAATATGTAAGTAGTTCAACACCACTGGGGAAATCGTCATGGACCAACCTTGAAGTACCTTGCTCAGTGTCTTGGGTATACCAAAAAAGAATAACCTGCATCTTTAACTTGCTCTAAGATCTTAAAACTTTTGATCTGATGTTATCCATGTCATTATTCATCACCATAGGGTCTAGGATCTGATATCGGATCCAAGCCGGGAACATACAACAGACGGATCTAAGGCTGTGGCTCTGCCCTCTCCCACAATGCCCTGCTGCCCTCTAACCCTCAGATCTCATTTGCCACTATTCAGTATGGATGAGACCCTCACTTATGGCTCTAGATATGTAGTTATTTTCAAGCTTTTGCTGTTAACTATAGCTAGTTAGTGGTTTGTTTCTCTATTTTAGTACTTAGTTTATAGAGTGGTTGTTACCTCCCCTCCCTTAGTTTTTAGGTAGTTTATATATTTAGACTCTGGTTGTGGTATTTTGGTGCCTTTTTTTGGCTGTTAACTGTTAGGGTTATTTTTCTTGGTTTTTACTTAGTTTTAGTAATGTAGTGCTCTGTGGCTGTTTGATATGTCTGATAAGCCCTCCAGTTTTAAAAAGTGCTCTTTGTGCAGTCAGAAGATGCCCCATTACAACTTACATGAGGAGTGTTTGTATTGTTTGGGCGCTTCGCACCTGGAGGCTGAATGTGACATTTGTGCCACATTTAACCCCTGGGCCATGGTGGAGCAACGCAGTACGCTCCTTTTAAAAGGATTATCTCTGGGGATACCCTTTGTTTCCCCTTTGAAGGCTTCCTCTGTGGATCTTAAGAGGAAGACTCCTTCCTTGCCTTCGGCTCCATCAAAGAAACTATGGCTGTTGGATCCTAGGTCCCAGATCTATCCCCAGCCCGGACTATCTCGGATCTGAGGTCTTTGGATCTGAGAGCTGTGGAGTCGTCTCCTGGATCCAGGCCTCCTTCAGATCAGATGCCCTCAGATCCGGCCAAGGTCATGCCAGCTTTGGATCAGACCAGTTCGTCTGATCTGATTGCTACATTGGCTTGGCCATTGGATCCAACAGGGTCAGCAGATCCAGTTATAGTTCTTGAGGAGGTAGCTTCTCCTATTTCCGGACAGGTAGTCCAGTTGGTCCTGATGCCTTGTAGCCATGCCCTGGAACACCTGCAAGTCATTAGGGTCTCCTACTAAGTCCACTCACTCCTCATCTTCCTCCAGGTCTTCCAGGAATCTGTTACCCTCCAACATGGACAGGATGATGAGGAGCTTCCTCAAGGCTCAAATAGAGTTGGGGATCCTGGCTTCCCCTGCCCATCTGGCCAGGGTGCTTCCCCCATTCCAGTTAGTCATTCTAGTCTTCAAACCCCAGTGACCTTGCAATATCAGGACCCGGACACCAGTGGTCAGATCCCGGCAAGGCTGAGTATTCCTCTTTTCTCGACCACGTCATGGTCCTCGTTACTCTCTTTCTCTGCCCTCAGACCAGAGTGAGCCCTGTGCAGGACTGGTTGATGCCAGTGCCGCATGGGCGGGATTGAGTACCATTTTTTTGGACCGGTCTCTTCCCCTTAGGACCTTGGCCTTCGATAGCTCTGGACTGATATCATTTGGGGGTTGTGGTGCTCTTTTGAGGCTTGTTCGTCCTCTCCAGGGGACTTCACCCTCTGAGATTGGGGATGAGACTGCTTCCAGCCTCTCAGCTTTCCAGGTGGCAAAGAGGACCTTCTCCAGGGCAGGAGTTTCATATACCGCCCCTTTGAGTCCATCTCTGCCTCTCTATACTTTGGCTGGTGAGGTCTCCCACCCTGTCCAGGGTCACCCCTCCTGTTTGAGCCTTTAGGAAGTTTCCTCCCCTCGAAGAGTCCCTTCTTCTGAGTCCTCCCCGGAGCCGGTATATCATAAGAGAAAGTGCAAGAGGAGACACTTGGACTCCTCTTAGGAGTCCCTCACCAAGGACACCGGTCCTCGAAGGAGACAGGTACCGCAGATCTCCGCCCAGCGATGTCTCCTTTGGGGACATCCTTGAAATCTTGAAACAGAAGGGTGGATAATCGCCCCAAACCCCATCTTCAGAGGAGTCCATGTTTTTGAAGGCTTTTGGGACCAGCCTGTCTTCTTCCTTGGTGCCCCCCCTGCTGACAAGTTAGTAGATCTGATCACCTGCAAGGCCTGGAAGGAGCCCGACACTGTGGAGCCAGTCCCCAACAGAGCAGACAAATTCTTCAGCCCTCCTGCAAACCATCCTTTCTGGAGCAGTGGAGTTCCGGTCGATGCCATTGTGGCAGCCACTGCCACTAAGCAGGAGCTAGCAGAGCTTAAAGGTCCATCCCCTGAATAGGGAGTCCCGGGCAATAGACCATCTTGGGAAGCGAGTGTATGCCTCCTCTACCTTTGGACAGAGGGCAGTTAATTACTTGGCACACTTTACCCGCCTCAAAAGGAATTTGGTCTAAGAACTTTGTACTTCCCTTAGAGTTATTGCCGGTGGAGGACTTCAAAAAGGTGTCTCCTAAGCTCTCTGCTCTGACATCCCTTACAAACTCCTCAATGAGGCTAATTTCCAATGCTGAGGAAGCTACCATTTGAGCAGCAGGTACTGATATCACTATGAGGCATCATGCTTGGTTATGTTTATGCGGGCTCGCGGAACCCTTCTAAGCATCCTTTACCAAAGCTTCCTTTGATGGTTGCACCCTTTTTGGACCGTCCGTGAATGACACTTTGACTTGCAACAAGCAGGAAGGGAAGCTTTCTACTCCTCAAAGGTCCTTTTCTAAGACCCAGTGAGGAACTAGGATATGGTTCTGGAAGTCAATCTCCCTTCCAGGACGCTCCTGATAACTCCTCTTCTAGAGGCAGAAGGAGAGGTTTCAATGGCCAACACTGCCATAGAGGCAGGGGAGATCCGCAAAATTAGGGCTCTAAGGAACCCTTCTGTGAGCAGCCCTGTCAGCATTCCTGAGACCTTGCCTGACTGCTCTGCCCTGGAGGCAGTCAGGGGTCACATTTCCCTTCGCCCACTAGCCTGAACAAATGTTACCTCCGATCAGTGAGGTGGTAAGCATCGTTTCCAGGGGTTATTTCATTCTCTTTTCAGAATGCCGTCCCACAAGAAGTTACCGCCCGACGTTCCACCCAGTCAGAGGGAGATGCCCTTCAAAGAAGTTCAACAACTTCTTCAAAAAAGAGCCATCCAAGAGGTTCCAGCAGGACAAAGAGGATCCAATACTTGTTCTCGCTTCTTTTTAGTGTCAGAAAAGACTGGGGACCTGCGTGCTATTTTAGATCTCAGTGAGCTCAATCTTTCAGTCAAAAAGTCCAAGGTCTGGATGATCAGTGCTCAGTCCATTCTGTCTGTCTTATGCAAGGACAATTGGATGTGCTCCCTGGATCTCCAGGATGCCTACCGTCACATCAACATAGACATTCCAGGTGACATCTTTTCTGGATAGGAGCCAGTCATTACCAGTTTAGAGCCCTACCCTTCTGTCTCACCACAGCCCCTCGAGTGTTTATCAAATGTGTGGCAGCGGTAGCAGCTCATCTGCAGCTACAGGAGTTTCATGTCTTTCAGTTCCTAGGCAATTGGCTACTCTCGACACCTTCAAGGCATCAACTGCTAGAAGCAATCCATTGTGTTTTTTCCCCTCTTAGATCATTTGGGGATTACTGTCAACCTTTCAAAAGTCAATCTGGTCCCCGCACAACAGTTGGAGTTCATAGGAGTCCAATTGGACATCTCAGAGATTGCAGCATTACCGCTAAGCAGAGTTGAGTTAATCCGGGAACAGTTCACACAGATCTTAGACCTGTCGCTTCCCCTGGTTCACTTGATTCTTCGAAACCTTGGATCCATGGCTGTGGCATTTCAGCTCATTCCCTAGCAAGGTACCACATGCAGGTTTTACAGTGGACCTTAGCTATTCAGTGGTCATCTCTGTCTCAAGCCCATGTCCATGTCCATGCCCATAAAGTTGATGCCTGTGTGCAGACGACACCATCTTTGGTGGCTTCAATCTCAGGATCTCCTCCTAGGCAGGCCAATTTTCTCTTTCTCCACCCAAGGCCGCAGTGAACAGTGATGCTTCCGTGTTTGGGGGGGGGGTAATTTCCCATAGAGACCAGGTTGCATATAAACGTCCTACAGATGAGAGCAATTCTTTTATTGTTGCAAGCTGTTCAGGACTGCCTCCATCAGGGAATGATTGCAGGTCAGACAGGCAAATATAGCTGTGGTCTAGTATGTCAACAAACGGGGGGAACAATATCTTACCCGTTGTGCAGAGAGACCATGAGTGTGTGGGAATGGGCGATGTCCTTGGGCGCTTCCTTCGTGCAGTGCATATACCGGGTGACTCCAGTGTGTTGGCCACCAAACTCAGCAGATCCATCTTGAGTCCTCATGAGTTGTCCCTCAGTCCCATAGTGGCAAAGCAGATTTTCGACCGTTGGGGTCAGCCATGCTTTGACCTTTTTGCCTTCCTAGCCAACCAAAAATGGGGGGGTCACCGTGGGATGCTTCAGTCCATGATTGACCTCCAGATCTCCTGGACACTTATCCTCCAGTCACTCTTAATTCCCAAGGTTCTGCAGAAAGCACAATGCCTGAGGACATCCCTTATCATCATTACCCCTTTCTGGCCCTGTCAACCATGGTTTCCCTTCATCAGGTGTTATCTAAAGTATCTACCCTAGGTATTGGATCCTTGACCGGGTCTGATCTCCCAACATTCGGGGCTTCCGCTCCCAAATCTTCAGACCCTTCATCTAACTGCATGGTTTCTCCGATTCCAGTGATTGTAAAACAGTCCAAGATGGTGTCGCCCATCAAGCATATTATTCTAGCCTCCCGGAAACCTTCCACCAGAATGGTTTCTAGTACTAAGTGGAAAAGCTTTTACATCTGGGCCAGGAGCAGGAATCTGGATCCCTTTTCTGCTTCTTTTTCAGGTATCCTTTTGTTTTTGTCCTCCCTTTTCCAAGTGGGAGCAAGTTTTTCTACGATTAAGCTTCATTTGGTGGCGATTTCTAATTTTCATGAGAACAGTGAGCCTCCGTTTTCATCTAGGCTTTGCAAAGCATTCATGAAGGGGGTCTTCTTGCTTGGACGACTGATTAAGGGTCCCTAGCCTCCTTGAGACCGTACCTTAGTTTTGCAATCTCTGAGCAGGAGTCCCTTTGAGCTTGCTAGTTCCTGCTATCTCAAATTCTTGTCTTAGAAAATGGCCTTCCTGGTTAATATAACTTCTGCTAGGAGGGTTTCTGAACCAGAAACTTTCCATTGCTCCTACTTACATGATTTTTCACAAGGACAGAGTTTTTCTCAGGACGAATCCCTCTTTATTGCCCAAGGTTGCTTCTGAATATAATCTAAATCAATGTAATTCAGTGTTCTTTTATAATTATTCCAACAAAGGAGAGTACATTCTGCATACTTTGGACATACACAGACAATTATGGCTCTATTTACATAGCACTAAAGGATTTCTCAAGTCAGAGCAGCTCTTTGTGTGGCTTTTTCCCCAAACAGACGTGGTCTCCCAGTTTCTGAGGTCACTTTTTCTAAATGAATCTCTAGCTGCTTCTCCACAGTCGCATTCCTCAGAAGAGTTCCCACCAAGGACATCCTGGAAGCTGCCACTTGGACTTCTGTCCATACCTTTACCAGGCATTACCACCTACTTCTATTTTCTAAGGCTAGGGCAGGGTTTGCCTCTGCAGTTCTGCAGGGCATGCTGACCCATTCCTAGGTCTCTTACTGAGCCTACCACCCCTCTTCTCAGCTTTGGGAATCCCTCCACAGGTGATGACTGTAACAGTGAAACACGAAGCACATAGTACAGTTGTTTACACTTACCATAAATGTAGATGTTCGAGTGTATTCACTGTTGCAGTCCTGGTTTCCCACCCTCCTTCCCCCTTGTATCTTCTTTCTTTAGGAAGACATAAGTTTCTAACAGTGGCTTTTAGCCACCAGGACCACTTCACCTTATTTACTTTGGGCCTCTGACTGGTTAGGGCAAGAAAAACTGATGTAATGATGTTGGCTTCCTTCCTTTATAGCAGTGATGACCTGACGTCAGCCTGCAAGCAACAGCAGTTGACGCAGAAAAACATTGACTCTGATATTTGGGCCAGCCGAGGGCTACCACAGCAAGGGATAAACCCACAGGTGATGACTGCAACAGTGAATGCACTCGAACATCTACATTTATGGTAAGTGTTACACAACTGTACTTTCTGTATCATGGCTCAGAAAAATCATCTCCCTCGTCATACCAATCTGCCCACCCAGCATCTCCAACAATGCATCCCACAGGGAATCCTTAGTCTGCCAACTCACTGCACTCCCAGAAAATGTTTCCAGGTATCTCTTTCTTCCCCGTCACACCTCCAGCATTTGTTGTCTACCTGAGGAAGAATTCTCTAGAATCTACTTGGTGTATAAAAATATCTCTGTAAACATTTCCAAGCAAGATTTTGTTGCATATTTGGGTGACATACATATATCCTACCATTGTTTCTTTGTGAATTGCTTAGCCAGTCTCTTTTCCCAATCCTTTCTAACCTCCCCTGATTCTTATAGTTATCATGCAGTATTTTATATGCTGTACTAATTGTTCCTTTTTTAATGGCAGCTTCTGTTTTAGATTCTTTTAAAAACTCTACCAGTGCTGGCCTTTCGTTTAGGACCCCCCCCCCCATTTCTTTGTCTTTGCCTATACTCTGATATTAATCTTTGATAGGGAAGGCAGTCTCTCACCTGCAGTCCAAATAAATCCTTGGTCTTTTACCATTCTGCTATCTTTCCCTGTCTAGTTATTTGCTTCCAATACCTTGGTTCCTTTGCCAGTTTTCCTCCAATAAATTCCAGCCCCCTCTTGTCTATTTTCTATATCACTAATTGCAGACATCCCTATCGGCAGAATCTCCTTTCTCCATTCCCATGTTGGCTTATTTCTTAGAATACTTTCTGCTACTTTATGGATATAATATTCTCATTGTTGAATTCCTACTTAGTATTTTGAGAACAGAGACCTAATTTTTCCAAAAGTCTGTGATAAGCCACTAGGTCAAATGATTCTGATGTTCACAGAACAGTGATTCCATTTTGTTGTGATTTCCTTGCTTGGGTATTACAAGTGTTCATCATATTGCTCACTGCTACAGTAGCCTAAGCTGTATGTGTTATATCCTGTTAAAGATATAACAGCCAGACAGCTTATGAAGCTTTAGGGCACCTTCCACGCACCTAAACAGTTAGCTCAAGCTGACTAAAAGACATTTTTGGGCATCAAGCCTTTCAGTGTTTTCGTGCTACCAAAGAGAGTGCGCCTGTGCATTCTTTTGAGGATTGATGGTTAGTTAACCCTGTTCCATTGCTGGGCAGATAAGTTGCCTGTATAAAATAATTTTCTGCATTTACTTTTTTATTGTTTAAAGTTATTTTCTTATTGAAGAAAATAATTTTAAGCTGGGTTTTCTTAACTGTCTTGTGACTTCTGTACTTTTAAACAACAGTACACTTTTGTTCTTGACCGTTTAAAAGTTGTGAAAAAAACTGTTTAAAACTAGTTTTTCTGTGGCAAAACTGTTTAATTTACTTTTTGGGACTGGTAAAGTGCGTTTTACTGTGATTTGACTGGGAAAAGTGCAAGGTTTTATATACTCTTCCCAAACCTGATCCAGTAGCTGTAGCTCTAGTTAATCATACTTTTGCTAAATAGTTAATTCCAGTCCTAGCCTTGCTGATAAGGGCTGGAAGATTATTGATAAGTATGGGGAAAAATTGTATGCTTGTGCAACTTTTATTTTCAGAATTTTGAATTGCCAGGGTCATTTATTAAAGTTTTAGTTGACTAATTCATACGTTTATAGGTAAGTACTAGGCTAGCTCCCCTTGCAAGCCATTTTAAGTTTAGTGAATTTTCCTTTCTGTACTTGGAAACACCTATCCCATTTGGTTATAGATGGGCTTTATTCATCCCATGGTCAATTATTGTATATTCCCCATAATAGGAATCGTATCATAGATGATTTGAGGGGACCCATACATGTGATAAAGTAATTTAGGAGCTGCCTTTGTCTGTTAGGACAGGGAGCAGGCATGGGGTAAATTTTCTGTTTCCAATCCACAGATCTAAGTTGCGCATGAAAAATGGACAGGGGTGAGCTTTGATTTATGTGGATGGGGAGTCAGTTCCACAGCAGCAGTGTCCTCTGTGAAATGTATCTGTCCCGCTAAACCATTCTCTTGATTCATAAGAGGTTTAGATATGTAGACAGAGCATTTCTGTTGTAATTTGACTTGCTGATGTACAGTAAATCCATCAGTAGTAGGTCAGAGGATGATTGACGGACAAAGGTGTTCTCTTAGCAGTCTGTAAAACACAGACTATAGTGACAGGGCTATGAGCTAGTCCATGTAGGACATGTTGTTTAGTCCTTGTATCTTTTAGTAAGGTATGTCTGCGGACATTACAGTTGTTGCCTGTGTCTGGGTAAATACCCAGGGAGACATTCTATTCAATGAATGACCTAATGAGGACTGAGTATAGGGGGACAGTAACATCCCTAGATCTAGACACAGTCTTTTTGTTTTTAAGCTGTGCAGTATAGAAGAACTTGCTTACTACAAAAGACACATGTTGGTCTAAAGTTAGGTCACTGTCCACATAAAAAGTTACAATCCCAAACGACATCGGTCAATTCTTAGGAGAGTGTCAGTGTGTTATCCTTTGGGAAGTCATTTTTATGACATTTAGTTTCAGACCATAATTTTGACACCAGTTATTTCCGACAAACTTTCCTGCAGGAAGTCATTTGGAGATTAAAATGACTGCTTCTAACTTAGTCATCTGCAAATTTAGTAAGCCAGAGGCCTTTAGTATCGGCTTTACTTCAGAAAAGTAGATGCCAAACAAGACAGGTCCCAGCACAGAACCCTGGGGGGGACTCCACTCGTGACTGGTCTCACTGTAAAGCCAACTTCCCCTATTTTGATTATCTGCATCAGATCTGTGATCTTGCCAGTCAAGTAAGTGATGGAGGGGTTTATTCTTAATTTATTTAGCTTTTATACTATGCCAGAGTGGGGAATTTTTAGAAGCTTTGGCCAGGTTGAGGTATGTGCTGTGGTGTGTACCATTTTGCCTCCATCCATTGCTTCAGTGACCTTTTCAAAAAATTCCACCAGGCTGAGGAAGCATGAGCCGCCCTTAACATATCTAAATTGAGATGGGTCCAGTGTTTGGAGGATTCCTGTGTCCTGATTGATTAATTCCCTGATAAGTCTTTCCTTTGCTTTCCATATGAGGTTGGTCCGACTTATGGGTCTGCACTTAGTTGGATGTGTGGAAGGTCGTCGTCCTTTATCCAGAGAAATTACTGTAGCTGTTTTCCATTTGCTTGGTACAAAACCTTTATAGTGGCTGAGATTGAATATTGTTATTAGCGGTGTGCCTAAGTCTTGCATCATGCTATTTAAGATGCAACCAGGGATATTGCAGGACCCATCAATGCACTATGATTAGGTTTTGATAGCACTTTTAGGACATGGTCTTGTGTGACAGCTGAAAGTAAGCCAGTTTCAGGTGTACCTTGAGGGACAGAGAGAGGGGTAAAGTTAGAGATGAATTTATCAGCCAGTTGGTTAGCTCTGTCTTCAGCTTCAGTGTGGGTAACACCGTTCACAGTCAGCTCAGTGCATTGCTGTGTTGTGCTATTGAGATTACGGACATAACTAAAAATGCCTTGATTGTCTTTGGCTTGAGTAGTGATTTTTAGCCTCAAACTTGGCTTTGGTGGATTTCATTAAGCTCTTGAGTGACAAGGGGTGTGACATCCTGGGAATATTAGAGGTTTTACTGTGAAAGTATGAGGAATGTTTTGCCTGCAGTTTCTTCTGTGAGGGAAAAATCTGCTTTAAATAATTTAGTTACTTCTATTGTATAAGTCAATAGTCATTTTTTCAGAGTATATGAGGCCACTGGCATTTCCTTGTGGATGTTTGCCTGGCTGCATCCTCAGAACCTCCCAGATTATGAAAATTAGGTTTTAAATTCTCTTTTGGATAGAGATTTAGTTTTTGCCCACCCCACCCCCACGTACACACACACACACATACATAGCCTCCAGAAACTCCTAAGTAATATACACTCTCCTAATAAATGCCTATGGTACATAGGGATACCGTTGTGTTAGATTGGATAGTTATGCTAGTAAGGGCTCTGGTGATCATTTGTCTAGTATATACCATTGAACCTCAACTGCAGAGGTGATCAAAAAGAGTGAAATATTAGGTTGATGACAAGGAATCGCTAAGATTTTTCAGCCCCCCTTTTCCAAATTTTCTAAGGGATTCTATAATCCCTCATCCAGTGCTGACAAAAATGAAAATAAACAAGTCTCAACAAAATGTAGCTTAGCAGATGCTTAAGGAGGAGGTTCCAAAAAGAATTCTGGAACCTCCCAAGGGCAAGTCCAACAAGTCAGAATGACTAAGGGACCTAGTCTCCTCCCCACCCACCTGCTACCCTGTCATTTTCCTTTCCAAAAATTCTGAATCTCCACTTTTTGTTTGGCAAAATATAGTTTCAGACAACTGAGTCCTGAAGATCATTCATCAAGCTTTCAGATGGCAGTGGGAGGAAATTCCTCCTTTCCAAGAAGTAATCCCTCATCCACCAGACCAGACTGTTTTATTTCCACAACCATCTCCTCCTTCCCAGGTGTGGAATGTTTTTTTCAAGGATATTTGTAGTGCCAAAGAAAGAAAATGCAGGGATTAGTTCTTGAGCTTTCTTTCCTAAACCTGTTTTGTGGTGGTGCATAAATTCAAAATATCACTTCATATCCTGTTACCTCTTCTACTTCATTCAAGTTTCCTGGTAACACTGGATATTCTGTGGTCCTATCTTGCCTTCATTCTTGCATATGGGTTCGGAGGCGATCCTCGTGTCCGACTCGGCTGATTACAAAGCTCGAAGTCTCTCAGTTGGCTCGTGGCAAGGTAAGTATCCCATAGTGCACTAGTAAGAATCCCCAGATCTCGTTTGCCATGTCTACGAGTTCAGAAGTGCTTCTTTCTTGGCCGTGGCTAAGTTGGATATTTTCATTACTATTATTGTTCTTATTGATATTTTTGCATATAGTATTAGCTTAAGTTACATAATTTAGTCATAGTTGTTATAGGTAGTAAATAGTAGTGTGTTTTTGCTGTTTTCTGAAGCTATTGTTGAGAACTTGTTAGCCGTTTCTAGACCCGTTTTGTTCTCAGAGTGATATCCCTTCCTGTGTGCTAGTTTTTTTTGATAGTTTTTCTATTAGCGCAGGTCCGTGTTTGTGTTAGGACATTTTCTTTTAGTATTGTATTTCACTAGAATAGTATTCTTGTGTGCAGTGTTTACTATTCTTAGTAGCTAGTAATTAGCCTGTTTAAATTTACATTTGTGGTAGCCGTTCTTCTGACTTAGCTTCTTTTCTGTTTTACAGCTAGGTCCATTTAAGTTAGAGGACCTAGTCCTCTTTTAACCTTTTTTTAGTGTTGTTTCCTCAACATGGCTAGGCCCGTTTAAGTTAAAGGACCTAGTCCTCTGTTTTTTCTCGTCTTACGTATTTATCTTTAGCAGGGCTAGGACCATTTAAGTTAGAGGACCTAGTCCTCCGTTGTGTTTCCTTGTCTGCAGTGATTCTTGCAGGGCTAGGCCTTCTGCTTTCTCTAGTGTTCTGTTTGTGTGAAGCATGTCTAAGGAATCTAAGGATCATAAACCTTCGGGTTTTAAAAAGTGTGTTTAAATGCTCCCCAAAAATGTCAATAACTGACAGACGTAGTAACTGTGTTTACTGTCTCGGTGCCATTCATCTTCAGGAAATATGTTCTTTCTGTCACTCTTTCAGCTCTCGAGTTCTCCAAGAAAGGAAGAACAAACTAATTCTGAAACGTCTCCTTAAGCCTTCCTTTGAGGAGGATTTAGCCAGCTCTTCATCCTCACACTCCAAGTCTCTTTCCTCAAAGAAAGAGGTTGTCAAGTCGGCCAAGAGACATTCTCCTGCACTGACTATTTTATCTGGACCTCCTTTAAAAGTGCTGATATTGGACAAGTCTTCTACCTCTTCGGCTCCACTGCCCTCTGAGCTAGTCAAGGTTATCAATATCGACACTCCAGTGTCGGCCCCAAGTTTTTTGGAGCCGACCACTGAGAATTTACCTCGGAGCCGGTCCAGAGAGTTATTGCCAGTCTCCCCAACTTTATGATCTCCTATACTGCAGAGATCTAGGTTGCCTGCCTTATCGTCCAGATTCTCCAAGACCCTTTCTGAAGAGGATGTAGAGAGTAGTGCTTAGACTCTTGAAGTCATCAGTGTTACCAGAATTGTTGCTGGCTCCGACCCAGTTGGTTCCGGAGCCATCTAAGACCATTTTCCCTGTTGCTGTTCCTCCAAGCCATGTTGGTCCTTCGGAGCCAGAGCTTTCAGTGCCACTTGTTGTGGAACCCTCGGTTCCAGCACCTCTGGTGTCTGTCTCTGAGCCACGTTCCACTCCAACACCTTTGGCACCGTCCTTGGAGTCTAGGAGCCAAAGCTCACCAGTCAGCCCCGACAGGGACACTTGGACCCGAACTTCTTTGGTTCTGAGCCTACCTCTCGGTGCATTGGCTAGGCTGAGCTCTGATCCTACATCCATCTTGGAGCCGATCGCTTTGGAGCCGAGGGCTACTTCCGTTTCCTCAGAAATGGGACTGTCATCGGAGCCAGAGAGATCTGCATTCAAGATGATGACTGTGCTGTCTAGGTAATCCGCTCCGCACAAGGGTACCAATGCTCTTTTCCCTCAAGCACCAACCTCTGTCTCAGCACAGTCTTTCTCTCTTGGCAGCAGAGACCCGCAGCTTCAGGACCCCCCCCCTCGTTGGGTGGCCCCCAGTCTTCCGAGACCTCCCCAGAATACCTTTCTGAGGAGCCCCCTTGGAAGAGAACTTGCAAGAGGAAGTATGTAGATTCCCCGGATGAGTCCATCACCTCGGACACTGACCTCGAGGAGTCAGAAGGGTCCCCTAGGTCATCCTCTGATGATATTTCCTTTGTAGATATCTTAGAGATACTGAAACAGGTGGCTGGCACACTGTCACCCCTTCCGATGAGGAGTCAGTGTACCTGAAAGCTTTCAGGTCTCAACCTTTAGCCTCTTGGGTGTCTCCACCTTTCGATGAGCTCCTGGACCTAGTTAGTTGAAAGGTGTGGGAAACTCCTTATGCCATGGAACCAGTTCTTAGAAGGCCCAACAAATTTCTTTCAGACCCCAAAGAGAAAGAGGTTTTGACCAAACGTGTGCCTGTAGATGCCATGGTGGTGGCGGCGACAGCCACAAAGAAGGAACTAGCGGAGACTTCATCTGTCCATCCACCGAACAAGGAGTCTCGAACGATGGATAGATACGGAAAGCATATCTTCTCTTCAGTGGCATTTACACTCAGATCGCTGAATTACCTCACTCATTTTACTAGGCTTCAGAAATCTCCTAAAGGAGCTAGGAGATGCTCTTCAAAGTACATCAACTGAAGGAGTCCCTGAGAAAGTTACTGCTCAGTTGTCCACCTTAAACTCCATTGTTCACTCCTCCATGAGGCTGATATCCTATGCAGCAGATGGAGCGAGTAGGGCAGCGGGTTCAGGAGTTTCCCTTAGAAGACACTCCTGGATGTGTTTATGTAACTTTGTGGAGCCCTTCAAATCTACTTTTACCAACTCCCCGTTTGACGGTTCCTCTTTGTTTGGACCAAAGGTAAAAGATACACTCACCAGGTGCAAGCAGGAAGGGAAAACTCTCTTTGCTGTGGGAGTACGTTTTTCCGTCCCTTCTAGACCATACCCCAAAGGTCAGAGAGGCGGAAAAATGTGGTTCAAGAAATCCCAGAGATTTTTCCCGGGTGCACAGGGTGATTCCTCCTTCAGAGGCAGAGGAGGAGGAACTAATGGTAGATGTCGCCTTAGAGGCAGGGGGGGGCCCACAAAACCAGGGTGGCAGCGATTCCTTTTGTGGACGTCCCTATCAGCGCTCCTGAAGTGGGGCCCGACTGCGCTTCTCTGGAGCCAGTCGGGGGTCGCTTATCTTTGTATCCAGAAGCCTGGCTCAAGATCACCCAAGACTAGTGGGTACAAAGAATAATCACCAGAGGATACTCCATTCCCTTTTTCCCACCCCATACCACCAAGAAAATCCCAGATGTTCCACCCAATCACAGGGATCAAGCAACCATAGAAGTTCAAAAGTTGCTTACAAAGAGAGTCATCCAAACCGTCCCCACAGACCAGATAAGATTCGGAACTTACTCCAGATTCTTTAGTGCCAAAATGAACAGAGGATTGGAGGCCCATTTTGGACCTCAACAAATTAAACGAATCAGTGAGGAAGTCCAAATTCCGAATAGTAACACTGCAGTCTATACTCCCTCTGTTAGGGAAAGACAATTGGATGTGCTCCATAGACCTTCAAGATGCGTACTACCACATAAAAATGGACAGAGCATAGAGGAATCATTTACGCTTCCGGCTGGGAGCCAGTCATTACCAATTTCGTGCTCTGCCCTTTGGTCTCACCACAGTCCTCAGGGTGTTCACCAAATGCATACCAGTAGTGAAAACTCACTTGATGTCTTGGATTCCAAGTGTTTCCATACCTGGATGACTGGCTCCTGACCGCCACCACCAGGCACCTACTTCTACTAGCCAGGGATTCAACCATCCAGCCCTGCACTCAGCTAGGGATTACGATAAATTAGGAAAAGTCTGCCTTGTCGTCCTCTCAATATGTGACTTTTATAGGCACAGAAATACACAGATGGCTCATCTTCTTGCAGACAGAGTACAAAATCTCAGACAACAGATATACATTCTACTTCCTCAACAGAGAGTCAAAGCCAAAACAGTGCTTAAACTTTTAGGGACCATGGCTTCTACCATAACTCTAGTTCCACTAGCCAGACTACATATACGAATCCTTCAATGGCTACATTTTTCCCAGTGGTCTCAACAACTGCCTCTGTCTCATCCTGTTCTGATAACAGAATCTTGCAAAAAGGATCTTCGTTGGTGGATTCCTTCCTCGCTAACCCATTGCTACTGTGACCATGGATGCCTCCCAGATAGGGTGGGGGGGCATTATCTAGGCAGGACTGTCCATGGCACATGGCAAGATCACGAGGCTCACTTTTGTATATCAGTGTACTAGAGATGAGAACAGTGCTACTAGCGTTGCAAGCACTTCACAACTTTCTTCCTCTAGGGACGATAGCAATCCAATCGGATAATATGTCAGTGGTATGGTATTTAAACAAACAAGGAGGAACCAGATCCTACCCCCTATGTCGAGAGGCACTTTGTGTTTGGCAGTGGGTGATATCTTCCCAACACTTTCTAGTAGCAACTCATATGCCAGGGGCAACCAGTGTGATAGCCGACAAGCTCAGCAGGGCAGTCTTGTTGCCTCACGAGTGGTCTCTGAATCAGAAAGTTGCGGAACAGATTTTCCACAAATGGGTACAGCCTTGCTGCGATCTGTTTGCCAGTCCAGTCAATGCCAGATGCAGCAGACACTTCTCCCTTATCCTCCCTTCAGGGGAGACACTGAGAGACGCACTTGTTCACAATTGGCCTCCAGGACTTCTTTATGCATTTCCCACCTTTCCACTGATATCGAAGGTGATCCAGAAAGCAAAGACCTTGGGAAGCAAAATGATTCTTATCGCTCCGTACTGGCCTCGTCAGATTTGGTTCCCCTTTCTCGGGCCTCACCTTCTAGACGATCCATGGACTCTGAACCTAGTTCCAGACCTCTTGACACACATGTCAGGCACCCTCCACCTCTGCCTCCACACCCTCAACTTGACAGTGTGGCTGCTCCACTTTCATCCCTAGTTAAGCTTCATGACCTTTCACCTGCAGTTACCCATATCCTCACGTCTTCCCACAAGCCTTCCATGAGGAAATTATACGCTAGCAAATGGAAAAGATTTTCTATCTGGGCAAAAGAGAAAAACGTAGATCCTTACACAGCTTCCATTCCCTTAGTGCTAGAATTCCTAACCAAACTTTTTCATCGGGGATCAGCTGCTGCTACAGTCAAAGTTCAACTGGCAGCGATCTCCAATTTTCATTTGGAACAACATGAGCCTAATCTTATGGCTCACAGATCGTGTAAAATTTTCCTTAAAGGCACTACCTTGCTAAGACCTACCTTTCAGGAACCTGTATCTCCTTGGGATCTAAATTTCGTTCTGTCCAAACTTACTTCCCCGCCTTTTGAACCCACACATTCTTGTGAACTGAAGTTCCTTTCTTGGAAGACCATTTTTCTAGTAGCTGTTACATCCGCCAGGAGAGTGTCAGAGTTACAATTACCATCAGTCAAACCTCCTTACTTGATTTTTCATAGAGACAGAGTTTCCCTTCGTACAAATCCGTCCTTCATCTCCAGGGTTTGCTCTCAGTCTAATTTGAATCAAACTGTTGAACTGTCAGTATTTTTTCTTAATCATTCAAACAGTGCAGAATATAAATTTCATCAACTTGATGTTCACAGACAGTTAAGGTTCTGTCTACATAGAACCAAAGAACTTTGAAAATCAGACCAATTGTTCATATCCTTTTCCGAGACAAGAAAAGGTATGCCAGTCTCTAAGATAAACTCTGTCAAATTGGATATCAAACTGTATCTCGTTTATTTACTCTTCCAATGGCAAGGAGCTCCCATTTAAAATTAAGGCTCATTCTACTTGATCCTTATCCACATCTGGTGCCTTTCAAGCCAGAGTCCCAATTGACAATATTTGTGCAGCAGCATTACAAATTGGATTTGGCCTCAAGGGGTAGAGCCGCCTTTGGTTCCACGGTTCTTAGGAGTATATTCCCGTGAGCCACCCAAGAAAAAGGTGCTAGGGACGTTGTCCCATATGTAAGAATGAAGACGAGATAGGACTACAGAACATAAAGAAGTTATGTACGCACCATAACATTCCATGTTTGTAGTCCATCTCACCTTTCATTCTTACGAACCCACCTACCCCCATCCATGTATCCTTGGAGGATCTAGAGACAAGATAGTATTTCTCTTCTGTAGAGTGGAGACCTTTCATGTTTGTTGTTCCTTGTGGAAATTTTTTCTATCACTTTTATAGACAGCAGCAAACAAGATCTGGGGATTCTTACTAGTGCAGTATGGGGATACCTACCTTGCCACGAGCCAACTGAGAGGCTTCGAGCTTTGTAATCGGCCGAGTCGGAGCGGAGAATCTGCCCCAAACCCATATGTAAGAATGAAGGGCGAGATGGACTACAAATATGGGACGTTATGGCGAGTACATAACTTCTTTTTTAAAAAGATATTTGTTACATTCCTATTCATGTAGACTACATGCATTTTTTTAAGGTTTTGTGTGTCTGGATCTCATTATCAGCTTTTTGCCTTACCTTTTAGGTTATCCACTTCACCAAGAGAGTTTTCACAAAGTGTTTAGGTCCAGTTATAGCCCATTGAAGACTACAGAGCATATCCACATTTTTCTATATTTAGACAACTTGCTTTTCTATGCAGAGATCTCTTACACAAGCTGGTATTCCAAGAGAACATTCAAAAGTCTCTCTTGACTCCTTCACACAGGATTGTGTTCCTGGGGTGTCAACTAGATACCTCAGTTCAAAGTGCTATTCTTCCACAGGAAAATAGATCTATATCTAGATCTGTTTATAAGGTTTTCCCCTCAGCATTCGGCCACTGTAAGGGAATACCTCAGAATTTTGGGTCTCATGGCATCTGATTCTCATACCTTGGCAATACCCTACATGAGAAAGATACAGTGGTATCTGAAGTCTCTCTGGTCCCATCACCAACATTCTGTGTCTCCAAGTCTCAGTGCTTGGGTTTGTCAGAAGAGAAGTCATTTAGTGGAGACCACAAATATCCTTAAATCTGGATTTCCCGTTCTCCCTCTTTGTTCCAAAAGAGTCATTCACAATAGAGGACTTGGCCCTTGCTTGTGGAGCAGTTTCAGGAAGGATATATGTGCAAGGTGTGTGGAGTGCAAGAAGGCCTGGAAGAAAAATAAGTTTTCTTTTCCTTGGACAGGAATGTTCCTGTATGTTTTTTTTCACTCTTTCCACTGATATCCAGGCTACTTCTGAAGATTCAGAAGGAATCCTCCAAGATCATATCAATTTAATATTTATATAGATTTTTAAGGAAAGGAAATACTGATGTCTGGAGAGACTTAAGCCATTCAGAATACTTTGTTTAACAGAAGCACCATGTTGTTGTGAGCTAATGTGTGCTTGCCAGCAGGTATTTTTTTTCCTGAGTGATTCCTAGCCTTAGCTTAGTGGAATGTATTTGTAAAGACATTCTGGGAAACAAAATGTCATGTATCAGGGGGCTACACTAATAATCATGATCATTATAAACTTCAAGATGTACCTTTATGCTACTGAGACTGTACTTTTGTTATATGCAGCATGTAACTTGAGTGCTTGTGCTCCATGCGGCTCCAGCTCATAACAAGAGTAACCGACATGTGAGATGCAACTAAATGTGCAGGCAGTTATTGAATCAGCATTGTTCCATTGTTCATAGACATGACCTGACACTGTCAGTTTAGAGTTGTGGGGGCCTGGATTCTCATTAAGTAAACAACAGGCACAAGGTATGCATCAGCCCTGGATAACCGGGGGTGGGAGATTGGCATAATGGTTAAGGTATTTCCTTATGAGCACAAGGTGCAGGGCTTGATTCTCACATAGGTAATTGGCTAGGCTTAAAAAGGCCCTAAAAGGCAGCTAGCCTAGTACTAATCTGTGAACCTATGAATCATTGTGATGACTCCCTTCTGGCCCAGGTAACAGTGGGTTCTCCCTTCTTTTGGAAATGGTAAGGGGCAATTACCACATGCATCCTCACAGATCGGATCTACTCACACTAGAGAAGGGATGTGTGATTCACCCTGACCCCAGTCAACTTCAGTTAACTGCCTGGCTGATAAGGTCTTAATTTCCTTTACGCACCTGTTTACTGAGGACATGCAGCAGATAGCAATGGAGGCAAGAAAGTCTTCTACTAGAAAATCATATATTAGTAAATGGAAAAGGTTTTCTAGTTGATGCCAACAGCATAACCAGCACACATTCAGGGCTAGCTGTTCTTTTTGGTTTTACAATGTCTCTGTGAGTTACTATCCTATGGCCTTTCTTCTTCTTTCATTAGGCTTAATTTATTGGCCATTTTAGCATGTCAACCCATGGATCCCCTTCTTTTAATGAATTCTCATGTTGAAATGTTGTTAAGAGGGACTTTACTTAAGAGGCCTCCAAGAAAACCAGTGGCACTTTCTTGGGATCTTAATTTTGTTTTAGAGAAGTTAATGTACTCCATTTGAACCAGCTAATCTGGCAGACTTGAGATTTTTAACATGAAAGACAGTTTTACTTTTTTGCTCTGACCTCTGCAAGAAAGGTATCTGAGTTTCAAGCTCTTATGGTGAGTCAAACCTGTCTCAGTTTTATAGAAATATAAAAGTGCCACTGCCTAGTTAAGGTTGACAAAATACACAAGAAACTACAAAATAAAAATATAAAGCCGACCAACATAGCTGTAAAATAAAGGATTTAATGTACAAAGTTAGCGCTTTCACAGCAAAACTCAAGACTTGCAATAAAAACAGTCAAGACAACCATTTATATGTAAAAACACCTGACATATCTAATTGAAAAATTCAATGAGGTAATTTTCTCCCTTTTAAAACAGGTTTAATGGAAACACACCCATCAAGCCTGGGTGTTTGTCAGCATTTAGACTGACAATCCACCTTAGTTATGCACATTCTGTCAGTTTCACTAAATCACCAAGCCTCAGACTTTCACATAGCACTCCCAGAACAGCAAACTTAAATTTATGTTCATTCCTATTTTCAGTAACCTGCTTGGCCAGTGCATTAGTTTGTTTACCTTTCTTGATATCACCTGCATGTTCCAAAATTCTCTCCCTTAAACTACAGTTAGTTTTGCCAATATAGTAACAATCACAGGTCATGCAGGTAGCACAATAAACCACATTTTCAATGTTGCAACATGCTAAGCATTTCAATTTCAACCTCCTATTCATAGATTTTAGGTAGAGAGTAGTTGTATTGCTAATAAAAACACAGGCAGAACACTGCCGGCAGGAAAAAAGTGCCTAATCTCTCAATCCTGATATGAGATTTAACCTGTTGATTTTTATAACACAGTTGACATTTCAGTAAAATAGGGTCATGCAAATGAATCTTTAAGGGCATAGACTTCATCCATAGTTTTATATACTTCAGACTCTTTCTGTCAATGAAGTCACAAGCCATCTGACCTAGCGCAGCTTGAGCTTCATGCTGATGTCATGGTGTCATCTGGCTCCCTTTATACCCAAGTGTACTGATGTCAGGATAAGACATCCGTCTGCCTTAGCAGGAGGGAGATTTTTACCCTGGTAGTTGGGCTGGCCAAGGGTTTCCACAGCAGGAAATCCCACAAGTCAGGACTGCAACAGTGAATACACTTGAACATCTACAAAGGCTCATAGGTGTGTACTAGGCTAATGGCCCTGGAGCCTTTACAAGCCTAGCCCATAGAAGTGCCCTGGCATCGTGCAGCCTGACGTTAGTTCCCAGTGCCTCTATCAAGTAGAGCCACTGGAGTGATCCCCGGGGTGAAATTTGTATTTCCCATCCACTTATCAAGATCCCTCTTGGAGGGCCAGTGAGATGCTTTGCTTAACATGTATGGGAAGTTCATTCTAGAGCATGGGCAGTCTGAGTTATAAACATGTCCCTCCAGCATGTTTTGTTGATTGTGGTAATGAGGTTTATGGTACATTTATGATAAGTGTACACAACTGTACTTTCTCAGAGATATCTTGTTATGGTGCCACCTGATAATTTAGGCAGCTTGGGATTCTGTCCCAAAAATCTGGTCAGACAGACTGGATGAAATCATGTACTGCCCATAATGTTTGGTCCTTTTGATCTTGGTCCATTTGGTCCATCCAGTGCTGCATTCTTCTTCTATCCAAATTATCATCTTTCCAGAGGGACCTGGTAGACTGTCTTTTTTGAAGCCCTTTTGTCCATTTCTTGCTTATACATTGGTGGTGGTGGCCTCCAGGTTCTTATTGGCACATGGTCAGCAACATTTGAGGGCAAGAGAGAGCACAGAGTAATCATAGGAGATTTTTTAAAGGAGTTCAAGGCAGAATCACTTACAGAATGGCTGATTCAGATCTGACAAGCATCTCTTTTCCAGAAGGTTGTATCTGATGAATTAAGATGTAAACAATCCAGCATTTTAGTAAGTGCAAATCTTCTGTTTTCATGGGTTTGCCAGAACCTGGAGACTTATCTTTTCAATCAGTCATTGATGCCCATTGAGATGCATTAACTAATGAATCTTTGGAAGTGGATTCTGCACCCCCAGCTCCCAGGAAGCCGGACTGGTTCTGTTGGATCCAGGATTCTCAAGAGTTTCTATACAAAAATCTTCGGGCTAGACTTCCAAGATGACTGCTCACTGATCAAAAGCTGAAATTTCAGCTCTGTCATTGTGAAAACAGAAACTGAGAAAAGGACTGGCATTCAAGCTGTCATTTGGGTACATTTAATTTACTAGCTAGTAAGTGCACTGGCGGTTTCCAGCAAAGAAGAAATCTGGGGAACCTGAAAGAGAATCAACCAGAAAAGGTGAAAAGAAAACACTGACTGGGAAGAATCCTACAACTGCTCAGCACAAACCTGTTTGAAGCTTCAGCTTTGGTTGAAGCAGTGGTTTCCAGTAATTTAGGGGAAAAATAAATCAAATATACACAGATTGATAAAATGAAACATTAAAGGAATATATCAACTCAAATAAAATGTTGGAAAAAACAGAAGAAACTTTAGCTATTCAGATGAACTGATAATACTGCATAAATCGGAGGATGAAATGAAAAAGGTTGGTTGAGTATGAGGATCCTCAAGAAGAGATATCTCAAATAGTAGTAGCATTAGAAGACGGAGCATATATACAAATCCTAATATTTTTCTGCTGTACCAGAGAAACTGGAAGGAACAAACTGTATTAATTTTATGAAAGCAGAAATAATTAACTTGACTGGTGTTCCACAGCTGGATTTGTTAATAGAAAAGGCTCATCAAGTGTATGCTCCAAACCTGGCTTTGAGAAAACAGTCAAGACCTACACTGGTAAATATGCAGTCATACTACTCCGACAAAACGGGAGCCCGAGAGCAGAATAGGAACTCTGCTTCTCATTCTTTTGACAGTAAAGTTCATAGAGAGACTTTACCAGTGATCTTTCCAATGTTCCAAATGAAAATGCTTGAGAGATGAAAAAAAAAGCACAAGAATTGAATAGACTAATCAGGATTACTGTGGACTTGAGCCAGAGTCTGTTGTTGAGAAATGGCAATGAACAGAAAGAAGACCAGCAACAATGAAATTAGTGAATAAATGTGGGCTTATGAAGCATCAATTAAATGTGTGAAATATGGCAATGCAAATAAGAGGCTAACAAAAGACTGCATTTTTTATTTAAACTCATGGGTGGACTGCAAGACATATACCTCACATTGTCTTTTAATGTTTATAAAGACAGTGAAGGGAAAAATTAACTAAAAACTTTTAGTATTCATTTCGTGATATAAACTACATGCATTGTAAAGCAGTGTTTTAAAGTGTGCAGTCAAGGAAGTTTTAAATGTGGGGGAATCTTTTCAGTAACTGTGTTAAAGATATTAAACAAATACTTTTTTAGGTTTAAGAAATATAGGTTTTACAGTATAACAGAAGAAAGGCTGACCTTATGCAAGTTTAAATTTATGTAATGTTGTGATGGGTTTGGGTATAAAAGTGCACCAATTATATTATGTATAGAACTAAGGTGATACTTTCCTTGTTTTTCACAAGATTAAATGTTTAGATTAAAGTCCTTGACTTAAACTGTAAATATTTTTGTAAGCAAATAGGCTTGAAAAGTAAGATAAAAAGATAAAAGCCATGAAAAAAATGTTCTTTTTATCACGTTCTCAGTGTGAGACAAGAAGTCTTCAGCTGAAGGCAGTTAGTCAGGGGAATGCTTCGCTTTCCCGTCTGAGTGAAATTTACAGAGTCAATCCTTCATGCATCGGCAGGTTGTTAGCTGTTTTTTTCTCATTGCTGACTTATTAAATGAGACAAGCTATCTGCAGGTGGTTGTTGTGTCTCTTCAGCTTTTCCCAGTTAGGGGTCGCCACAGCAGAACTCCGGTCCGCTAATGATTGGTAGTTGATTTTTACGTGCCGAGAGTTCTGAGCTCTCTTTTCTGAGGGAAATGCAAAATTTAAAGGTACAGTGACATGTAGTTCAGTGAAGAATAGCTTTAAAGTCTGGGAAGTGAACAAGAGATAGTAGTCTCCCCAGCAGCCTTGATATATTAATGCTTTTAACAGAACAGTGCATAAATTGGTTTTGTTTAACGTTAGCATCTGCATTATTTCTTAGGGCTAAAAGTTAATGTTTTCTGAAAGCATACAAGAAGATTTTCACATCTGGGAGTCCTTTCTGGAGAGTTAACTTTCATTTGTTAAAAATGTGCATAGTTTTGTGTGTTTGTTCCAAGTTAATAAGGGATGGGGATGTTTTGGAATTGTAATAAGTTTTTTGTTTGGTTTTCATTAAAGCCAACATTTTTGAGAAATGTGACATATGACAGGGTGCTTAGAGAGGGGTTGTGGTATTGTATGAGGAAGTTGGGAGTGGCAGAGAAGTATGTAAGAGTGGTACAGGATATGTACAAGGGTAGTGTGACAGCGGTGAGATCTGAGGTGGGAGTGACAGATGCGTTTAAGGTAGAGGTGGGATTACATCAAGGATCAGCTCTGAGCCCTTTCTTATTTGCAGTAGTGATGGACAGGTTGACAGATCAGACAGGAGTCCCCATGGACTATGATATTTACAGATGACATTGTGATCTGCAGTGAGAGTAGGGAACAGGTTGAGGAGACCCTGGAGAGGTGGAGATATGCTCTAGAGAGGAGAGGAATGAAGGTCAGCAGGACTAAGACAGAATATATCTGTGTGAATGAGAGGGAGGATAGAGGAATGGTGGGGATGCAGGGAGCAGAGTTGGCGAAGGTGGACGAGTTTAAATACTTGGGATCAACAGTTCAGAGTAATGGTGAGTATGGAAGAGAGGTGAAGAAGAGAGTACAGGCAGGGTGGAGTGGGTGGAGAAGTGTCAGCAGTGATTTGTGACAGATGAATACCAGTAAGAGTGAAAGGGAAGGTCTACAAGAGGGTAGTGAGACCAGCTATGTTGTATGGGTTGGAGACAGTGGCATTGACAAAAAGGCAGGAGTCAGAACTGGATGTGGCAGAGTTAAAGATGTTAAGATTTGCACTGGGTGTGACGAGGATAGACAGGATTTAAGAATAAGTATATTAGAGGGCCAGCCCAGGTTGGACTGTTTGGAAACAAAGCCAGAGAGGCGAGGTTGCATTGGTTTGGACATGTGCTGAGGAGGGATGCTAGGTATATTGGAAAAAGGATGCTAAGTATGAAGTTGCCAGGTAAGAGGAAGGCCGAAGATGAGGTTTATGGATGTGATGAGAGAGGGACATGCAGGTGGTTGGTGTGACAGAGCAAGATGCAGAGGACGGGAAGAAATGGAAACAGATGATCTGCTGTGGCGACCCCTAATGGGAACAGCCGAAAGAAAAAGAAGACATAAGTTAAAATGGAGATGAGAAGAAACAACTACATAGTAGATAAGCCTGCCCCACATTGGTGTCTGCATGTACTAAAAGGTTGGAAATACACATTCAAAAAACTGTAATATATAATTAGTGGAAACAATAGCTTTCTATCATAACGGCTACTCTGTCCGTAGTATATTTGAATGTAAGTGGCCTTAAGGTATAGACAAAAAAAGGAAAGAGTACTGAATTATTTTAAGAAATGCAGAGTGCAAATAGTGCTGCAGGAGACACATCTGGAAAAAAAAACAGCACGTCAGTTTTGATAAGAAAGGATTTGAGGACAGATATTCATCAGAATATCAAGGATAAAGGAAAAAAAGGAGCAATAATACTGAATCCTGTTTGGGCTCCAAGAGTGAAAGAAGAAGAAAAAAAATGGTAGGTGTGTGGTAGTAAGGATCTGTTGGCAAGGGAGGATTACATTAGCATGTATTTATATTCCACCAAGATATGCTATTCTGAAGTTTACAAACATTTTGGGGGGAAAATTAGCTTTCAGCTGGGAATATTACTTATAGGTGGGGATTAGAGCTTGATTTTCAGTAGAAATGCTGTATGATGGTCATAGGTCTTAACCGTACAGAATTTTTGCAGAATGTCCAGATTTTTGCCTCTTATTTTTGGTGTACTCCTTATAAAATTTGAGGATTTATGGCAAATCAATGAAGTTTGAAGTCACTAATTAATGATGTGCAGTTAAGTTTGACTTCATATCCTTCAGAAAATGCATGCTAACAGAAGTCCTGTTCTAGTAACTTTCTAAGTTTATAAGAACAGTATTTAAAATCTGTTCCTATTTGCGGGCCTTTGACCCCCCCCCCCATTACTTTAGGCTTTGTCCAGATTTCTTGTGCTTGGAGATTGAGAGGTATGTTTAGGGGACCTGGAAGGGAAAATATAACAAAACAGGGTTGATTTTTGAAATATGTAAAAATTGATATTGAAGATGTAAATTCAGTAATAGGAGCTCTTGACAGAATTTCCATATTCTCCAAGGTTAGAAAAAACTAGACTAGATTAGATGGAAATTATATTTTACAGGAGCATATATATTTGAAAGCTTCAACACACATCCAGTAACTATTTCAGACATGCACCAATAAAAAATAAATGTTAATGAAGCAAAAATTGAACACTGGCACTTTCCCGTCTTACCTGTTAAAAAGAGAAGTATTTAAGTAATGGGTTGTGGAAATTATTTGAGAGTTATTAATAAAGATAGAAATTTCCTCAAAAGGGAATAGTGAGTGGGATAAAATGAAAATGGAGTTTAAAGATAATGTAGAAGTAAAATAGACATATGGTTAAAAAGTAATATTAATGGGGATTATTTAGAGGGCCTGACAAAGGTTAAAGTATTTGAAGAGTAAGGTCGACTCTCGCAAAACAAGAAGACTAGCAACTGCTGAGTGCTAAAGAAAAAAAAATAAGGGACTATTTGGGTAATATGCATGACTTTGGAAAGATTGCTGTTAAGCAGCTATGTGTTGATATTTCCAGAACATGAAAACTTTTAGCACAGTGACTTGGACAACAAAGTAGAAAGGGCTGTCGCAAAGCTTAGGGAGCCCATCTTAAGAAAAATAACCAGAGAAACTATAAAGGCATTAAAGATATTTCGGAAATTTTATGAACATTTGTATAAAGCAAAGGGATTTGGTAACCGAAAAAGTGCACAAATGGAAATATTTATGAAAGACTTAGGTATGCTAAGGTTAGAGGAAGATGAGGCTCAACAGCTAATAGTTTTAAGACAGGAGATTGAATTAAAACGATGTATAATCAGTCTGCAAGAACAGATTGTATAAGTTTGGAAGCTAGGAAAGAAAGTGATAAAGATCTGCAAAATCTTGTGTACTAGTATTTTTAAAAGGAGGGGAAGCATCATCATCTTGGAAGAAAGCTGTGGTGGCTTTATTACCCAAAGAGGGTAAAGGCATCACACCCATCCTAATGTAGAACCATTTCAATTTTAAACAATGATTACAAAATGTTTGTCTGTACCAGCTAAAAGAATGGCAAATGTGTTGCCTAACTTGATAGATATGGATCAGAGGTTTTACGGAAGGGAGGTAAACATTTGGTAACATTAATAGAAAGTGATGATCCAGAGGGAAGCAGAATATCAGAAAATACTGCTGCTGTTGGTGGGTCTTGATGCAGAGAAACCATTCAACAGAGTAGGCCGAGATTTTGAGTAGAGCAATGGAAGCATTTGCGTTCCCTGATACAATAATAAGGTTAATTAAGGGGATATATGAAGTATTGAGGGCAAAAATTAAAGTGTAGGAGTTCTTCTCCAGTACGTTTATGAAAAGAACTAAGCAGGGGTGTCCTCTTTCCCCTTTGTTTGCTTTATATTTAGAGCCCCTGACAAAGTAAATAAGAAACTAAGAAATTTAAGAATATAATTGGTATGGTAAGGAAGAAAACTTGGCTTTTTTTGCAGATATTATTTTAAACTTGATAAATCCAGAGAAGGACTTCGTGGTGTTGCAGAACATATTGTGACAGTTTCAGATCTTTTCAAGATATAAAATAAATGAAGATAAAACAAAGGCTGTAGCCGTAAATTGTGCCCATACATGATTTGGTTCAGCAATGCCCATGTTTATGGGGACATAATAAAGTATGAGTATGGATTAAAAATACTTCTATTATGGCAGTTAAGGATATGTGACAAGGCTAAACAAAACAGGTTTACTTCAGACCATTGAAACTTGACATCATCGAATCACACTTTGAGACCAATTTAGTGAAACCACATATTATTGAAAATGGAATCAAAAACAGCCGTGGAACATAAAAGTACACAAATTCCATCTACACCATATCCGCCTCACAAAATACCGGAAACCCAAACTATCCTATCCTACATTTTTTTGCAGGGGGGGCTGCACCCCCCCCCCCCGCAAATTAAATATACTAACTCCAAGATCACACTACATTGTAGATTAGGGTAAATGCCCACTGCACGTCCACATCTACCAGAGACCTGCCCAGTGAGGTAAACATGTACAGCATCTCCGATCTGTTTCATAGTGTTGCTACAGAGAAACAGGATATACCTGCAATTTCGGAGTCAGATTTGATGATGTCTTCTTTCGATGATGTGTTGTTTTGCCAAATTGGTCTCTATAAAGTGTGATTAGATTGTCAGGTTTCGATGGTCTGAAGTAGACCCAACAACTCATTGTACAAAAACTAAGAAGGTTGAAGTAATATACAAGTGAAAATATTTTACATTTAAGTTTTATATACAGGCTAGGCATAATTATTTCAACCATAGGAAAAGTTGTAGATGATAATTAATATGAAGAGTTGAAGGAGTTTATCTGAAATGGAGAGTGGGCAAGAGTTAAGTGGGATAAGCTCATCATCCCTATAGAACAAGGTAGTTTATGATTACCTGTTTTGAAGGGGTATTTTAGCGCTACACAGTTAATGCTTATATACAAAACAGAAGCAGAAGATTATAATTCAGAGTGGAAAGGGTTAATGAAGCGGGGGGTGGGGCAGAGTTCAAGAAATAAGGAGAGTGTGGGTTTTGGATGCAGATCCTTAAGGAGAATAATCACCATACAGAATATTCATAAAATTTCAGAAAGTATTCTAAGAACTAAGCACGCAGTTGAATGGATAAAGGAGATTTTGCTTATAGGCATGATTGCAAGTAAGAGTACAGAAAATAGGCAAGAAGGGACCAATATTTAATGGAGAAAACTGGCAAGGAACCAACATATTGCAAGTAAATAGAGAAGAAATGGTAATATAGTTGGATGAGGCCAATATGAAGTCTGGACTACAGGTAAGAGACTATCTTCCCTAGTAGGATTGATGATCAGAGTATAGGCAGAGAGAGAAAAACAAATAGGAGAGTCCTAAGTGATAGACTTGCTGTGCTCGAGTTTATAGTCTACTCTAGAACAGAGGCTGCTGTTAAAAAGGGGATAATTAGTAGAACTTATTAAACATTGTATGATAACTAAAAAAATTAATTAAAAGAGGTTAGAAAAGATTGGGAAAAGTGGCTGGAAAAGCAGTTTGTAAGGGAACATTGGGAGGACATATTCATTGCTCCCAAGTATGCAACAAAGTCCAGGAAGGGTAGCGGATGGTGTTTGGATGCTATAATGGGTAAGGCGTTTACATCACAGCCACAAAGTATAAGGTTTGATTTTCAGTTCTGAAAACAAAATTGGCTAGGTTTAAAGTGGGCCACAAGGTCAGCTAACCTTGTACTTACCTGTGAACCTAAAGTTTAGGATTTTTCTTGGAAGTATTTGCATAGGTATTTTTATACCCCAAACAGACTTCAGGGAGTTTTTTCTCAAGTAGATGGCAAAAGTTTGTTGATATAATGGGAAAGAAAGAGAATTGGTAACCTATGTTTTGGGAATGTAATGAACTGGCACATTTAAAAAAGTTTCCCTGCAAGGTACTTTGTTAGAAATATTGGGGGAGCAAATGGCTAAGAAAATGATTATTTTCAGCTGGGACACTAGATATACATTGCCTAGACATAGTAAGCCCTTAAGTTTACTACATTTGACTATCAAAAAAGCGAGTAGTTGAAAATGGAAATCAAGGTGTAAACCAACTTTATTTGAAATATTGACTATTGTAAGATATAACAGAAGTGAAAGAGGGATCTTTATTAAGGGAATGAGCAAATTACATAGAAATAAATGGGATTTGTGAAAACAATCCTTGCAGAATAATGTTCAGGAGAATAGGAAGAGTGAGGTTTAAGAGTAGGCAGGAACCAAATGATTTATGTACAGTTGTTTTAAAGAAAGCAAACCTTGTTTGTGTAAATGGAAAAATATGTTAATACTGTGTTCTTTTGTTTTAGTGTATGTATGCCTGTCTGCTGGATGGGGTGTCCGGATCCAAAATTCTACCACAACCGTGATTATAACAAAGCTTTTATTGTCAAACTTAAAATAATAAAACTCAGTGGTTAGGTACTGATGCCTATTGGCTCTTTATATTATTTAAGCAATAATGAATTTCAAGTCAGTGTTCTGATGAAGTCTATATTGTAGATGAAAGCGCTTAACTACTATCACTGAGTTTTATTGTTTTAAGTTTGTCAGTAAAAGCTTTGTTATAACCACGGTTGTGGTAGAATTTTGGATCCGGACACCCCATCCAACAGATTTGTGATTTTTCTTATTTTGTTGATGTTCATCTGCTGAACTGTTTCCACTTCATTTGTATGTATGCCTGTGTCTTAAGTGTGAAAAAAAAAATCTGCTGGCTGATCCAACTGTGGTGTTTTTGGATTCTTCCAAGGGATCCTCCTCTTCTCCATCCAGGAGTCCTAGTCTCAGTGAAAGGAGAGAAGTACTATTGACTGCGGAAAAAAGCTTATACTACTGCTAACCTGAGTTTGAGTTCAGAAATCGAGACCTATAAGTTGAATTACAGCAGTCTCGATCACTGGCCATGTTATGAAGCAGGACATAGCTGAATTATGTGATCATTTTGCTCAGCTTGCCAAGTACTCCAAAAAGTCTCCCTCTAATGCAGTGGATGCATCATGGGCAGCAGCCAGCAGTTCAATTCTTTATACACTTGCTTGGCTGAGGACATACCCTCTGGTGAACCATATAAAGATGGAATTGCTAAAGAAACTTTTGGGTAAGAAGCCCCTCTTTGGGACCCCCTTGCTGAATGGGTCTTCAAAAGACTGAAAGTGACAGGCAAAATTATGCAATGTGTTGAGCAGCTTTTTCACACTGGCAGCTATGTTCCTTTGAATCCTGGCCTTTATACCATAAGCAAGCATAAATAAGCCCAGTAAAGGTAAGAGGCACAGGAATCAGTGTCAAACAAAATCACATTTGAAACTTGTATGGACCTTATGGCTGTCTTTCCCACAGTGAACAGCTGTGATTCAGTGCAACTACTTCCTCATCAGCCCTTAACCTGTACTCTTCTCGTCCTTCTTCCTAGAGGTAGGAGGCTGTCTAGGACTATTTCTAAAATCACAGGAAAGCAGATCAGGGGAGCAGCAGGCTTTAAATGTCCAGAGACAAAGGACCAGGTTACAATTAAAAAACAAGCCAAAGTTCAGGAGTATCCATGCAGTGCCAGAAGACTTGAGTGCCTCTTCTAAAAGAAGTGCTAGACTAGGGGACCATAGCAAAAGAGTACTAAAGTTTTATTCAGTAAGTTTCATTTCACCACAATATTCAAGTGCTGCCTCTTTAAGCCCTTCTACCTCTATCCTCTCAGGACTTCTTGGTTAACTTGGACTTGAAGGATGCCTTCTTACATATTCCCATAACCAAAGATCACATAAGGTTTCTAAGATTTGTAGCAGGGGAAGAGCATTTCTAAATCTGTCTACCACACCTAAGGTCTTCACATATCTAGCTCCAGTAATGACATTTTGCTGGACAAAGGATGTCCACATTTAAGAATAAAGAGATGGTTGCATGATACAAGCATACTCCCCAGAGGAGATTCAGAGAGTGTTGAATTTTACCCTTTCATGTTGTCAGACACTGGACCTTTAACTCAACTTCTCTAATTTTGACTTAGCTCTAGCAAACAAAACAGCTTTCTTGGCAGAACCGCTGGACATGCAACTACAGAAATTGTTCCTCCTAAAGAATAAGTTAAGTCACTCTAAATGTTTATTTTTTCTAGAAACCAGTCTTGATTATGTATTTTTCAGTCCTTTATCCCCAAAACCCTTAGGGACCAGTTGTTTTCTCTAAAAATATATCTAGATATCCAAAGATTAAAGGAGCTCGTGCAAGGAAAAGTGGCTTTTTAAGCTTCCTGGTCAGATGTCCCTGTCCAGCTGAAGAAGCTTAAGAATTTGAAGTCTGATGAGTCAGCTGCCTGGTCAGATCCAGAAATCTCTGCTGTGTCCCTTGAGTCCTTGGACTATTTGGATATATTGTCTGGTCCACTGCTGCGACCCTGTCAGAGGCTGGTAAGGAGTATCTTTTTTTTTTTTTTTTTTTTTTTTGCAGAACTAGCCCTACTGATTAGACATCAGTGGGGGACCATGGCTTATTATTTCAGAGGGACCTGATGCTATTTCTCAAAATCTTTTAAGGGAATAAGTCCCTGCTGCTCTTATTCAGGTACGTCTGTGATCAGTCTCATTTTGTGCAAGCTGGTATTCCTGCTAAAAAGAAGCAAATGACTAAACATATGTGTCTTTCTAGGCAGCCAAAGATCCTCAGGAGGAGTTGCTTGATTTTTCCTCAGAGACTCTGTAAAGCTTATATGCCTCTTAATCCTCCCCCTCAATTATTTTCTGCTGCTTCTGCTTTTTCTTCACCTCAGAATAGATGTAGAGATTCCTCTTCTGAAGTGGAAGGCTCTGATTATGATGCTGATTCTTCGGCATACTGCACCGAGATTCATTCCCTTTTAGGTTTTTAATCTGAAGAGTGATATACAATGTCCCAGGCTCCTATCAAACGATCGGACAGATTTTCAAAAGTCATGTGGTAGAGATATGATCAGTAGTTCAGTCCGTCAAGCCGTTCTGAGGTCACATTACAGCAGGTATCAGGAAATTTTCCCTTTTCCCTACTTTAGTGCAATCTTGGAGATGGTATATATAATTAGTAGGGGGTGTGAGGGGCTGCTGGGAAGGATGTCCTCCTGCAAAAGATTTGTCTCTGTTATCCAAAATATGGAATGCTCTACCCTGTAACATAACTACTATGACATCCTTCATGCAGTTCACAAAAGCATTAAAACTGCATCTCACTAATAACTGGCTATTCTCTTGCACTCCACCAGGCTAGACTCTCCACTATGTTAGACCCGATACCATCTTAACTATCTCATACCTCAAGAGGAACAGATAGGTCTATATTCTGTTACTGTAGAAATGCATACAATGTAATAAAATAGATTGTTATGGGTTAGACCCCAATAACTTTTAAGAAGTTGATTTACACATGACTCCCTCCAGCAATGACTTGAGGTCATTGTGTGTATATATATATATATATATATATATATATATATATATATATATATATATATATATATATATATATATATATATATATATCTTTAGACTAATGAAACTATTTCTGTAAGATTTCTCAGTTTTCACTAATTGTGACTGCTGTGTATGAATATATTACTGTTAAGACTTACTGCATTTTATATCTAAATATGCTTTGTAAACTTTGTAGTTTTTTTGTTGCATGTTGTTCGTATGTGTGGAGCTTTTCTCCCTGGGCTGCCACTGAAAATGGACCTGCGAGTGCATTTAAATTATTTTTTCGACAGACTGAATTGTCAGTCATATGGGTTTTGACAATATGTTCGATCGTTTGACATAGATCCATGATGTCCCTTGAGTCTCTATTAGAAGAACTTTCTTTTGGGGATACAGTATTGAAAGTGGTGCATCAGTTTCAGTGGGAAGGGTAAGCAGGTATTGAATGTCCAAGAAGGGTGCCCTCCTGTTTTGCAAACATTAGGAGATGACCTTTGCCACTGCTTCTCTTGGTCCAGAATCCCAGCTAGTTGTCCCTAAGAAACCTGAGAGATTTTATAAAGTCCCTGACCCCATAAGTTTTTGTGCAAAAAAAGTCATCTGGCTTCAGTGTGTTCTCTTTTAAGCCTGGTAGACCTACTTAGGTGCTTCCTTCCTCTAGTGTGCTGCTTACTGATTAAAACACCAGAGCTATAGATGGGTATGTCAAAAAGGTATACATATCACCTATGCTATCCATCTGTGCCACTAAGTATCACATTCGCATTATTAGGCATCTCTTTTTCATTTTGACGGACACAAACAAGCTTCTTTCAGACATAACAGATTGAAAGCAACAAAATTTCTGCTTTCTCTTTTGATTTCTGCTACTGAAGTAGAAAGACACTCTATTAAATGCAGTTATATTGCAGCTGTTGCATCATCAAGAGCAGCTGCTACAGGTTCTGTTCAAAGAAGTTTTTTACCTTGGATTGTTATCTTTACCAGAATATGTCAATCATGTCTGAACAGGGAACACTTGTTTGGTACTGCTGCAGCAGAGCTTTTCAAAACATTTCAGGTAGGGCAAATTATGCAGGACTTAAAACAGATCTTTCTCCTGTCCTTAAGTTTCAGAAGAGTTATCCTACTGACATCCCAAAAAGGAAAAAAATATTTACAAAAAAGAAATTTCAAGATAAATGTTAGCAGGAATTTGAGTGGTCAGTTTTTTCCTGAAAGGCCAGCCACCTTATGACTATCCTCTTATGCCACCCACTGTTCTGCGTGGCTGTTGCTGTCTTCCTCTTTCAAAGAAGCTATCCCTATCTTTTCCAGTTTGGGAATCCGTAATATCAGGAAAATGGCTTCTCTCCATCATACAGAAGGGTTACAGGAAGTCTTGGCTTTTTTCTCCAGTACGCTCTGTAATTATTTAGTCAGTTCAAACCACATTTCCCCAATTATTTCCTGTTCTTCAAGATCTGTTCTGCAGGGTCCTATAACGTTCCCCCTTTCCCATCCCTTCAGGGGAAAATGATTTTGCTGCAGACTCTTTTTGTCTTCCAGGAAGGAAGGACATTTGAACTCCATTCTGGATCTGTCAAGTCTCGACACCTTTTTAGTGATACCCAGTTTAAAAATGTTGCCCCAGATTTTTGTTTAGATATTTATGCATGTCTGCAGACCCGAAGTTGGTCATCTGGAGATGACTTTTTTCGGGTGACATGCTTTAGGCATTACAGGAGTCTAGAAAGCCTGCTATAAGGATTTTTTACGCACCTTTATTGAATTATCTTAAACGTCATTCCTCCAAAATATTTTTCCTGCATGTGTTCCCACAATTTCCATTTTTATGTAATTTACTTCTACAGTTTACTAAAGACACTCTTCCTGTTCCGTCTCTGTTACAATTTTCACTGCTTCAAGTTTGTTTGGTTTAGACTTTAATTTCCATTTTCTAGTTATTGTTTTTTTTTTGTTTTGTTTTTTGCAGCCACCAGACTTAAAGCTAACAAGGCAGTGCTATGTCTAGGTAATTAAAATTTTTATTTTATTTGCAGTTTGTTTTCCAGGATAGTACATTGACCTACAAGGAGCACATTTTCAATGAAGTCCTGGGGAGAAAAGCTCCAGAGAAATACAAATACGTAGTACAGAAAAAGCACAAATCCATAATATACATTTCAGTTAAATGTTAAATACATATTTTGTATAGTGCAAACCCATATTGCACAATTCAAATAGATGTTACATAATACAGAAATAAAAAAAAGATTTTCATTAGGAAAATTACATCAGGTTAATTCAGTAAGTAGTTTTTTGTTTAGGGAATTACAATGAGGTAATTTTTTAGTCATTGGTCAAATATGTCCCAAGAGATGTAAAACTTTAGGAGGTAGTGACAGACAACAAAGTTTGGAAAGTTAGGAAGAAAGTGTGGTAGAATTAGGTTGAGAGCAAGAGCATTTCTAATGTGAAGTAAGGTGCGAGTGCATTGAGGTTTTAAACAAGGAGAGACTGCTGGTGGTGCAGAGAGAGTTCCAGAGGTGTGCAAGAGAGAAGGACATCAGTTTATTCCCAGCAGGATGTGTTGGTTTATGCAATTTAATTAGGTTTTGGGAATTGGATCTTAGGACTCTATCTGGTTTATACATTTCAAAGGTATTTGCTAGGGAGGGGCATAGAGACTGGTTATGAATGAGTTTGTGTGCTTGGATGAGCTGGGTATATGTGAGGAAATTTGGTAATTCTAGCCAACTTAGTTGGTGAAGGGAATTACAGTGGTGAGAAGAGGCTCTATGACCTGATGTATTTTGTTATAATGAGAGTTTTGTTTTGAGGGAAGATTTTAGGCTGGTTAGGATAGATGCACCATATGAAAGGGATGCGGTATGTATTAGCTAATGTAATCCTGGTGGTGGGAGAGATAGCAGCTGTGGCGGTAACACATATTTAATTTTTTAAGTTTTTTTTTTTTTTTTTATATTTGCTTTTAGATACTTTTCAAATTTTAGTTGATTGGCAATGATAATTCTTAGTAATTGTGTGTCAGAGACTAGTTCTAGGGGGGTATTATTATTGCTAGTAATTATGAAGGATTGTTTGTCTAGGGAAGAGGTTTTGGATGCATTGAATAACATAAGTTTTGTTTTGGTTACATTAAGGACTAGATGGTTGTCGAGCATCCACTATTCAGTGGAAGAGAAGGTGGCTTGTGTTCGATTGTTAAGAGTTGTGATGAAGGGGAGGAACAGATTATAGTAGAATCATATTGGATGAGACTGGAGTTAGGAATGGCTTAGAAGAAAACATTTATGAATACGTTGAATAGTAGGTCCTGTATCCCTGCTCAAAAAACAACTTCCTTAGTTCTACACATTTTTCACCCAGTATTCTTGACAGAGTACACCATAAGAAATTTTTAGTCTGATGTATTACAGTGTAAGAGCATATGCTTTGAGGTACCTCTTTCTTCCTCTTTACACCTCCATCATCTGCCATATACCTGGGACAAATTCTTTGGAGTCTGCTTGGGGTATTAAAGTATACATGTCCTCCCATTGTTTCTTCGTGAGTTTATCTAATCTCTCTCTCTCTAATCTTTTCTGACCTTCTCCTATTGATCCCTATAGGTATTGTGCAATGTTTTATATGCCCCACTAATGATCCCATTTTTAACAAAAGCACACAACCATTGCAGGTCTTTCATTTCATAGGTTCATAGGTTCATACTAGGCTATCTGCCCGAGGGCATTTACAAGCCTAGCCCATAGTTTTGTGGCTTACGCCATACTTCTGTCTTTGTACTCCCTCGATCCCTGATAAGGGAAGGCCATTGCCCTGCAATCCAAATGTTTCTTGGCCTTTTTCTATTTTGTCCTGTTCTGTGTAGACCTAATTGCAGTCGTGCCTATCAGCAGACTATCCTTTCTCCATTCCCGTGTTGGCCTAGTTCTTAGTATACTTTCTGCTGCTTTATGAATATAATGTTTTCTCCCTTTTTAATTTCTCCAAGTGTTTAAGGTTTCTAATACCATGAGCCAAATGGACCCCATTCCTAAGTCAAAGTATGATTATAGTTCATGAAATTAGTATTGTTTAAATCTTTGATGTTAGCCAGAAGTGCTCTTCGAAGCACCTGCAATGTGCCCAGAATTGACTCCTGCAATTCATACAGAGTTACATGTACTGGTAATCTATCTAAGTATAATTGTAAATTCTTTTTTATAAGACCCGCTGCTCCTACTACTATTGGAACTGTCTGGGTATCCTTCTTCCACATTGCCCTTGTTTCTGCCTGAAAATCCTGATATTTTATTACTTTGTCTTACATACAGAGATACACAATGTAGTCACTGGGTATAGCAATTTCAGTGATCAATGCTACTTTTGTGCTTTTTTCATGGACTACAATATCTGGTTTTCTTGCATCTGTTTGAACTGTTGGTAATGGGTGATCCCATGTGATATAAACTTCATAATTTTCTGTAATGCTTTGTGACTCGTTTCCAATGTTTTTCAGCTACTTCAGTATTATAATGTTAGCACAATCCCCAGTGCAACAGTCTTGCTACATCATTATGCCTTTCAGTACAAGTCCTTCTGCCATTAATGTATCACAACCAGCAACAAGATGTGCAACTGTTTCCAATTCTGCTTTACAAAACCTACATTTTTCTGTTTCTCTCACATGTTCAATGGACTTTGTAAACCAATATGTACTTGGTCCACTATCTTGGGGTGCCAATATTAAACTTAAGTCTTTTGGTTTAAATTGACCTCTCCTTAACCATTCCTACATTCAGTCCTGATTGACATGAGGTTGTTCCAAGAGTTTTCTGCACTTGCAACTATATTTATGCATTTTCCACATTTCTTGCCTTCTCATCTGATCTTTCACCTTATATTCTTTTTATTTTTTTGGCACATTCAGTTGCTGCCTAATTTTTATCCACTTCTGGTTTGATTTCCATTCCCGCTTGACACTGATATTCTTCTGCTAAACTAAGCAGGGAAGTCCTCTTAGACTTATTCTCTTTGTTTTAAAACTTTCATTATGTTTAGGTCTTGTGAGGTCAGTAGATATGCATGCAGTCCTGTGATTGCAGATCTGTACATGTAGTCAATTCTGAGGAGGCCCATACCTCCATCAGAATGGGAAACATATAGCCTTGGTATACACAGATTTTTTATAATTCATGAAGTTGTAAGAAGCATTTTTCTTGTTTTCCTGTCCAACTGATCTAGTACCTTTTGGGACCATTCAGTCACTCCAAAACTGTAAGTTAAGACAGGAAGAGTAAATTGATTTACAGCTTAGACCTGTTTTTAGATGTCAGAGCTGTTTTCAGTATTAATTTTTGTCTTTTAAAATTATCCCTTGCTAAGTTTTATTCACATTTGTTCATGTTTTATTGTTGATCCTTCATCCATTCATAAATATTTATATATGCACTCTTGCTCAAGTTTCTTGTATCACATTCCTGTCCCTGTTTGATGTTTTATTTTGTTTGTGCTGCAGCGTTTCTGCTTTAAAGGTTGCCTTTGCACATTTATCAAGACCAATTAACATTCTTATGTCATCCAAAAAGGTTTTGACCACTTGCACGTGTGCTTTCAGTACCTCATCTGATGGACTATACAGTTTTAAATTGTCTGTAAAAAAGTAGATGAAAAGTCTTTACAATTTGTTTTCTAGGAGCCAAATTGTAGCCACGACCTAATCTATTAATGGATTTAAGGACAAGACAAAATAGCAGCGACAGAGTCACCCTAATAATCTGTCCTTCATTGTGGCTTAACTGCAAAATGGTTTGCAACTGTTTCATGGCTGCTGTTATGTAATCAATCAGTGTAGGATGTATCTTATACATTTTTAAACACTGTTTTATCCATGAATGTGGAATACTGTCAAATGCTTTTTTGTAGTCTATCCATGCTATACTTGGAGTCTTCCCCTTTTTTACAGTTCTCCGTTATGATTTCAAAAACAAACAATCCTTTGTTCAATAGGAGTTTATTTTTCTTACTCTTTGGTTATATTGCCATGATAGTTTTCTTCTAAGTGACTGTAAATTATGTTGGCATCATTTCTAGTGTATAGTTTATATGTCGTTATAAGGCAAGTTATTGGTCTGTAGTTTTTAGGATAGCTTGCAGGTTCACTCTTTAGTAGTATTATTTTTCCTGTTGTTAGCTAGGTTGGTGTCTGTTTGGGGTGCGCATATAAATAGATCTAATGTTGTCTATTCAGTCTTCATCAAACCTGTGGGTCTGTTTTCTGACCTCAGAACAAACTCTACTGTTAGCAAGCTAAAGTTTCTGAGCTAGAGCTCCTCCTACCCTACCCCTGCTCCCTTGCTCCTCCCAGATATCTCAGATCTCATTTGCCATGCATCAGTAAAGCATCATGGTCTGTTTAGAGCTCCTCCCTGGGTTCCTTTTCAACATTTCTTTGTGATAAATGAGTTGGCCTTTGGCCTGTTTCTTCTGTAAAACGTACCCTCTAGCCTTTGTCGTAGTTTGGGGGGGGGGGACTATGTTTATAGTGTACTCTATTGCCGCATTTTCTCCATTGTGCCCTTCTTCCTTCTTTTTCTTTTCCTTATGTCAGAGAAATCCGACAAACCTGTTGGTTTTAAAAAATCTATTTCTTATGGGCACAAGATCCCTGTACCTGATACCTACATGGAGTGCGTTTATTGTCTGGGGCCTGCACGCCTTGAAATGGAGTGCTATATCTGCAAGGCCTTCCTTCCCCAGGCCATTGCAGGTAGAAGGAGTAAGCTGGTCCTCAGAGGCCTTATTCCACTTCCTTTCCCAGGTATCCCTTCTATCTCAGGGGCGCAAACCCCCTGCCAAGAAATCCATTGAGGCCAGAGACCCTAAGAAATTCTCCCTGGATCCCTTCACTTTAGTTCTTTCAGCCCCGAGAACCTTGGAGCAGAGCCCTTTGGCTCTGAGCTCTGCTCTGACCCCCTCCTCCCTCTGCTCCTGTCATCTTGTCAGGGCTGGAGCCTTGGCACAGAGTACATCTCCTTGGGATGTCTCTCCCAGACCTCACTCCAGACCTTCTGTTTCCTCTTCCATCCGGTTCTCCCTGAGCCTGTCGGAGAATGAGGTGGACAGATTGATGAGGAAAATTTTCTGTACGCAGATTCAGATGGGGGTCATTCCAGCTCCATCCCCTACAGGATCTGTGAGCAGAGCTTCCCCTTGTAATATAGTATCTTTTCCGATCTGGCCTGCCGCTTCGGAGCTTCCAGATCCGTCAGTCCCAAGGGCCGGTTCATCGGGTCCTGTAGTCATTTCAACTTTGAACCTTACTTCCTCCTTGACTCGCACAGTGCTGACCACATTAGGGCTAAGTGAGTCTTGGACCCGAAGCCTCTATGTCGAGCCTGATGGGATGACTTTGACTCTGAAACTGTCACTTCACCTTGGTGCCTCAGCATTTGACAACTTGGCGTCAACTCCTCCCTTGGAGCTAAGGGCTGCTGGTGACCAGAGGTGGTCTGTTCTTGACCCTTTAGGGCAGCAGAGGCTTCCATGGGACTCCGGGAGCTCCCACAGTCTTTGAGGTGGTGGAGAGGGTCCTCTCCACTCCAAGGTGATTCCCAGCTTCTTCAGTATTGGTTCCACCCCTTCCCTTCCTGAGCTCTGCATCGGAGACCTCACTTCTGCCAGTGGGGTAGCTGGGCCTTCAGGGCCTCCAGTCTCTTTCACCTGTGGAAGCCCAGATTTCTTCCATCACCTCTTCGGAGCACCCCACTGAGGAGACCCTTTGGAAGGAAATTTACAAAAGGAGACACCTAGATTCCCCAGAGGAATCTCTCATGACAAATGCTGACTTTGATGAAAGGGAGGGATCCCCTAGATCTCCACCTGACGTCTCCTTTGGATATACTTTGTAAATCCTTTGTTAGAGTGGTGGCTGATCAGCCTCAAACCCCACCCTGGATGAGTCAGTTTTCCTGGAGGCCTTTGGGAATGGTCCATCTACATCTTAGGTGCCCACCCAAAGACCCTGTAGTGGACCTGTCTGCAAGGGCATGGAAGGAACCAACCGCTGCAGAGCCAATACCAAAAAGAGCTGACAAAATTGTCAGTGCACCTCAGGATAAGTCGCACTGGACGATGGGTATTACAGTAGATGTCATGGTGGTTGCAGCAGCCACCAAGAAAGCACTTGCCCAGGAAAGTTCTACTGTCTGTCCCCCTAAAAGGGAGTTTGGGGCTATGGACATATTTGTAAAAAGGGTCTACGCTTCGACATTTGCCCTCAGAATGTTGAACTATCTTTCTCATTTTACGAGGCTACAGATGGTCTTGCTTAAGGAACGCTCTAGCTATGAGTCCATGATGGCAGAGGAACAGAACTCCTTCTCTTGCCATGGCCATTCTGCAGTCCATTTCCAATGTGTCTATGAGGCTCACCTCTCATGCAGTTGAGAGTACCTCATGGGCAGCTGGTTCTGGCATTGCCATTCGGTGTCGTGCCTGGATGCAACTGTGTGAATTTGTGGAACCTTTTAAGGCACCATTCATCAATGCCCTCTTTGACAGTTCCTCCCTCTTTGGATCGACAGTGCAAGACAACACTCTCCCGCAGTAAGAAAGATGGAAAAACACTGTCTGCCATCGGAATCCACTCCTCTACCCCACAAAGGTCCTTTTCCAGGAATCAGCATGGGGGGAAAGAAGTTGAGTTTCAAGAAAGTCTTAGTGGTAGACATCTCCCACATAGCAGAGGAGTTCCGCTAAATCAGGGATCTTTGGATTCTCCTTAGGAGAAATCCATGCAGCATCCCTGAAGCTATCCCCAACTATCCATCTCTGGAGGCAGTCTGGGATGTTGGTCCTTGCACCTAAAAGCCTGGTTAGCCATTACAAATGACCTATGAATACAAGAAATTATATCTAGAGGTTACTTCATTCCCTTTTTAAACCTCCCTAAGCCAAAACAGCACCTCTCCGATGTACTACCACCCAGTCAGAGGAAGGCAGCAGCTTTGGAAATCACAAAGTTGTTTCAAGAAAGAGTCATCCAGGAAGTCCTTCCAAACCAATGCAGATCAGGAATTTACTCCTGGTTCTTTAGTTCCAAAGAAAACAGGGGACATCCGGCCCTACTGGATCTATCTTATCTGAAAAAATCAGTGAAACACAGAGTTCAGGATGGTCACAGTTCAGTCCATCCTTCCCTTTCGATAGAGCTGAAGGCTGCGTACTATCATAATAAAATTAACAGACTTCAAAAAGTACCTCTGCTTCAGGCAGGGAGCCAGTCATTACCAATTTTGTGCACTTCCATTTGGTCTCACCACAGCCCCTAGTGTGTTCACCAGATGCGTGACAGTAGTTGCAGCTCACCTCAGACTACAAGGTTTCCACATGTTTTCTTATCTGGACGACTGGCTGCAAGTCTCGCCAACCAGGCATTTACTGATCTGGATGTTTCAACAGGATAGCCACGTTACCAAGTAAAACGCTGCTCACTCAGTTAATAGCAAAACGATTTTAATATTCCCCAGCAATACGACACACAGATTTAGAACTTTCAATAACTTTCAATAACATAGATGGTTAAGCGCTTTCATCTGCTACCAACAGATTTCATCAGAACCATGAAAGCCCCAAAAGTAAAACAATAAATAGCATCTTTGGCGCCAAAAGAATTAATTAATTAATTGATTTCCAACAAATGAAGTCAATTAGTTAAGCAATCAGAGATGCAAATAAAATTATATTCTACATTCTTAATAGAACAACATATTCCAACTTGAGCACGAATTTTATACATATAATACTTTCTAAAAATATTTCCAAACAATGTAAACAATTCATACAGGAATGTATAAAAATATATATATAAAATAAAATACCTATTATTATCCTCCTAAATATAGGCTTGGAGTTATTTTCAGCTTTAAGAACTCTTCTAGGTTTTTCATACCACCACATATTGTCATAGAAGAAATTTCAGCATAATCTATTCATTTCATCATAATTATATATATATATTTTAGGAGGATAATAATAGGTATTTTATTTTATATATATATTTTTATACATTCCTGTATGAATTGTTTACATTGTTTGGAAATATTTTTAGAAAGTATTATATGTATAAAATTCGTGCTCAAGTTGGAATATGTTGTTCTATTAAGAATGTAGAATATAATTTTATTTGCATCTCTGATTGCTTAACTAATTGACTTCATTTGTTGGAAATCAATTAATTAATTAATTCTTTTGGCGCCAAAGATGCTATTTATTGTTTTACTTTTGGGGCTTTCATGGTTCTGATGCTGGGGAATATTAAAATCGTTTTGCTATTAACTGAGTGAGCAGCGTTTTACTTGGTAACATGGCTATCCTGTTGAAACATCTTGGTTATTCAGTACTTTTTACGTTATTTACTGATCTGGGCCAGGGACTCTCACTTGCAATTGGCTTCAACCTTAGAGAACACTATAAACCTTCAGAAGTCACAATTACACAACCAGTAAAAATGATAGATTTTATAGGAGCCCATTTGGACACAAATGAAACTCAGGCTGGTCTTCCACCAGACAGGATTCTTTTACTAAGGACGTATATCAGACAAATGCTAGCTGTTCCAGTTCCTTCAGCAAATCTTGTTCTCAGGGCTTTGGGCTCTGTGGAAACAACAATAACATTACAACAGACAGCTTGCTTACGCATGAGAGTTGTTCAGTGGACGTAGTCAGTTCAGTGGTCCCTACTGCACCTACCCCTAATCATCCTATAAGACTGACTCAGGTGTGCAGAAATTTTCTATAGTGGTGGCTTCACAATCCAGAAGTCACACAAGGTTGAACGTTTATTCCTCCTACTCCCATCACCATACTGACCACGGACACCTCCCAGTTGGGGTGGAGGGCATTACCTGGGACCAACAGTTCAAGGCACATGGACTCCCCAGGAGAGCAACCTGCATGCCAACTTCGTAGAGATGAAGGCGGTGCTTCTAGGGTTGCAAGCACTTCACTCCCTTCTCCCTCTAGGGACAATTGAGATTCAAGCCGACAACGTCTGTTGCGTGGTACATCAACAAACAAGGTGGAACCAGGTCTTACCCCCTTTGTCAGGAAGCAATGAGAGTGTGGCAATGGGCTCTCTGTACCGACCATTTTCTAATTGCAATGCACATCCTGGGAAGCACAACATACTGGCAGACAGGCTAGGCAGAGTCTTACTGATGCCTCTCTAGTAGTCTCTGAATCAGTTCGTGGCAAACAGAATTTTCCTCAAATGGGCTCAACTTTGCTGTGACCTCTTCACCTCTCCCCTCAACAACAAATGCAGGAGGTTCTTTACCTTGATCCTTCCATAGGGACAGCCACCAAGAGATACTCTAGTCCATGCTCTGCCCTTCTGGTCTACTTTATGCATTCCCACCTGTTCCTTTGATCCCTAAATTTCTTCAGAAAAACATGTAGGTTGAAGAGCAAAGTGATCCTTATAGCTTCCTTTTGGCCTCAACAAGTCTGGTTCACATTCCTGTGGTATGATCTGATTAACCCACCTTGGATGCTGGAACTCCTCAGGGCAACTACATCTGGATCTTCACAACTTGAAATTAACCACATGGCTTCTCCAATTTTGATAATGGCTAGACACTCCATTATCCCAGTTCAAAGGCTTATAATTTCCTCCCATAAGATCTCTACCAGGAAGATTTATAAAAGTAAGTGGAAAATGTTTTCCATTTGACCACTTCTGTTCTAGTCTTTTTACTGTTATGAATGTCTGTTACTATTTTTTTCTTTATTGTATTATACAATTTTCTTTCTACTAACAAAATAGTTTACTAACAATGGAGCTTTTCTTATCAGGCCTCCGCTGAAAAAGGGTTTTATGCCCAGTCGGACTCTCCCGGTAAACAAATATAAAATAAATAAATAAATTTGGGTGTAACAGCATCACATTAACCTGCTCACAGTGTCCATTTTGGCAGTTTTGGACTTCCTAGCTGATCTTGTTTCATTCTGAGGCCAGTTTTTCTACTGTCAAAGTTCAGTTGGCAGACATTTCTAATTTCCATATTGGAGAAAATGCTGGATCCTTAGCTTCTTCTAGGCTTTACAACGCCTGCCTCTCCATGGGATCTCATAATGGTTCTCCAAGCTCTGATCTTGCCTCCCTTTGAACCCACTGCAAAGGCAGATTTAAAATTTTGATCCTGGAAAACTGCTTCCTTAGTAGCTATTATTTCTGCCAAAAGGGTACCGGAGCTTGAAGTCTCATCTTCCAAATTCCTGTAACTTATTTTTCATAAAGACAGAGTTACTCTACATACTAATACCTGTTTCTTAACCAAGGTTGCTTCCGTAAATACCACTAATCAATCCATCAACCTCCCTGTGTTCTCCCTAAATTTCCAGAGTAAGGGAGAATATATGTTGCACCTCTTAGATGTTCATAGACAGTTGTGCTTCTATCTGGATAGAACAAAATCTTTCAGAAAATCCAAACAACTGTTTGTGACTTTCTCAGATTCCAAAAAAGGGAAAGCGGTTGTCAAAGCTACCATAGCTGAATGGGTGTAGGATTGTATCTCTTATGTTTATTTGTCGAAGAATGTTCCTTTACCTAGGCAAATCAGAACTCATTCCACTAGATCCATAGCCATGTCTCAGGCCTTTTGGTCTAGGGTTTTTTGGAAGACATTTGCGTGGCTGCTTCATGGATAAGTTCTCACACTTTTGTTTCGCATGACAAATTTGATATCATCTCCAGGAATTAGGGCTGCTTTTGTCTGCGCAGTACTCTGGAATATCCTTCCATGAGGCCAAGCAGATCTATGTAGCTCTTTCCCACAATTTTGATGAAGACTGAACAGGCAACATCGGATAAAGAAGTCATGTACTTACCATAATGTTCTATCTGTGTTGTCTGGTTCAGTCTTCATCAACCTTCCTTTCCTTGTATCTGAAGGGACCTGATGGATATTCCTATTTTGAGCTCCTGAGCATCTTTTAAGCTCTCTTGTTAAAATATGTATTTGCTGCACTGGGAAAATTGGCAGCAAACTCGATCTGAGGTATCTTGGCGGGAGCAAGGGAGTATGGGTAGGATGGGAGGAGCTTTAGTTCAGAAGCTTTAGCTTGCTGATGGTTAGTTGATTCCGAGGTCAGAGAAGAGACACACAGGTTTGATGAAGACTGAAGCAAACAACACAGATGTAATGTTGTGGTATGGAAATAACTTATTTTTCTTACTCATGGCTAAATCTTCAAGTAAAGATGTTAATACTTTTAGCCAGAAGTTAGGTCTGTATCTAGGCCTGGGATTTTCCAGTTGGGAGCTTTTCTTAACTTTGTTTCAATTCCTGTCACCATTACTTCATCTCATTTCATATCCTGTACATTTGAACTTCTTTTTCTTTTACTACTATTGTCCATTCAGCATCTTTATGTTCTTAAGGGTCTTCATAGATATTTCTTCAAAATGCTAAAAACCAAGGTAAATTTCTGAAAAGTAAGAAACCATATTTAGTGCTTTTGTTCTGCTTTATTAATATCCGCAGAACTTCATTAGATGAAGTTCTATGGATATTAATAAAGTAGAATGAAAGTGCTAACAGAACTTCAGCAGATGAAATTCTGTGGATATTAATAAAGGGGAACGAAAGCGCTAAATTTGGTTTCCATGTGCTGGCATTCTGTTTTGATATTTCTCCAAAATGTATTTCTTCTTTTTTTTCGTGGTGTTTCAATTACTTGTGCCTTATTTCCCTATTCTCAAAAAAACATTTTTGGGCCATCAATAAATTGCTTATTTTATACTTTTCCTTTATATTTATTTGCATATTTTCTAAATTTTTCTGCCTGTGCTGATATTTTTAGTTTATTTGTGATAGCGCACGATAGATCCTGATACCATGCATTACTTTTATCACATCTATTTTTGTTGATTTCTTACGTCTTCTAACAGTGCACTTCTTGTTTTAATTGCTTTATAGTATTCTCTGTCTGATACTTCTGTGATGTCATTTGATTTCTCCCCTTCCTTTCCCTTACTATCGTATGCTTTTATGGTAAGAGTTTTACCCGTTATTAATTTAGCTGCACAGTTATGTATCCTGTTTATTTCTGTTGTATTGCATGAATCTCTATGAACATTCCTAATTACTATGTTCATTTGTTTTATCAAACTTCTAACTTTTTGGGTTTTATTGACTTTCTGTAATCTAGTTCTTGCATTGATTTGAATATGTCTGTCAATCTCTATTAAATAATCAAGCAACTCTTCTCTTAGATCATATTCTAAACCGAGGGAACATTGTTCTCTATTTCCTGTGGGTATTCTACAGAAAGTTCTAGAGGATCTTCCTGTGCCGCATTCTCTTCAGTTTCATCCTGTAACATCTGTTGCTCTTTTGTATGGGAACTCACTGGCCTATCACTCCATAGCATTGACTGCATCAGAGTTGCTACAGTTTCCTGTTCCTTCCCTTGCTGTGCAACTCCCAGTGATCTTTTGTACTGGTTTCCTATGAAAGCCTCCAAAGTATCTTCATATGGCAAATGATCAGATGTTTCAGCTCCACTGGTTTCTCCTTAATTTGGGGAGCCATTGCTATATCCTGCTGTGATGTTGTTAGTTAGATTTTCTCCACTAAATCCTTAATTTCATAGGTAATTCATAACCTCAGTTTCTATTTCTGTAACTTTTCCATTAATAATTCTCTTCTAATTTTCCTCTGTCTTATCTTTTGTATTGTAAAGCTTTCCATATCTGGATGCCTTTGCCTATATTTATATTCAAATATCTTTGCTGCTGCTCCTTTTGTATTGATTAGTTTTGCTTTCTCCTTTGCATAAATATTGCACCATATTAAGTGTCATTTTCCCATGTTCATATTCCTTCTTTAGATGTCTCCTGCTCTTCCTGTTTCTCCTTACTTGGGGGCAGGGGTGTAGGTAGGATTTTCAAATTTGTACTCACAGCTCTCAAACTGCTACCCCCCTCCCCACCCAAGCTGTGGCCATTCTCGTAATTCACGGTTTGCTCTTTTAGTGTCGATGAAGAGGCATTCGCTGTAATGCCTCTTCAGTAATATAATATAGATGCACTCAAACTCTGTTCCTTGAATTGAAAATTAATCTGAAAGTCAGTTCTTTGAAAAATGCAGCATGGTAGTTGGGGTAGAGGATTCATGCTTTTGTTTTCTGTAACTAAGGTACAGGTTTTGAGCTTGAGTAAATTACTAACCACCTGCTACTCCTAACTATGGTGTTTCATTCACACAGAACACCCCTACCTACCGCTTAGTGCAAGAAATATGGACAAAGCCTAAAATAAACTGGGACAGATATTAAATAATGCTCTCGTGAACTTAGAAAGTTGCTAGAATAACAGGATTTGTGTTAGTATGAGAAAGTTGCTAGAATAACAGGATTTGTGCTAGTATGAATTTTTATAAAGGACATGAAGTCTGAAACTCAAATGTCTGTCATTATTTAGCAACTTCAGCCTTCAATGATTTTCTAGAAAATCACAAAATTTATGAGGAACAGACAAAAAATATGGGGCAAAAATCTGGACATTCTGCAAAATCTGGACAGTTGAGAGGTATGCTACCTACCTACCTCACACACACACACACACACACACACACACACACACACACACACACACACACACACACACACACAAATACCTCTCAACCTCTTAGACCAACAAACTCATAAATAAAACTGAGGCAAAGGCCCAAAAATAAGGACATTTTTTTTAATATTGCTCTTATAAACTTAGAAAGATAATAGAATAGTAGTAGGTCTTGCATTAGTACGAATTTTCTGAAATGTATGAAATCTGAAACTCAAATGTCTGCCATTATTTTCTAACTTCAGTCTTTAATGATTTGCCACTAATTTGCCAGAAAACCGCAATTTTATGAAAAACGGACCAAAAATGTGATGCAAAAATATAAAATTGCCTGACAATACAGCTGGGAACCTGTCAAAGAAGGGACACCATTTTAATATGAACACTATATAACAAGCAAAAAGGTGAACGCTGACACCACACTATGTAGCTTGAGAAACTGAAAACAATGAAGCAAACTTGTGCAAACCAGCAGGACTAAATAAAACCACTTTTAATAACAGTTGAGCGCTTTCACCTGTTACAATACAGGCTTCCTCAGAACAAAAAACCATTCTGAATTGCAGCCCTTAAATAGATGTTTTGGCTCCAAAAATTTTAAAGCAACATACTCCACTAAAACTTTCTGCATAAACAATAAACAAAAACATTCCAAAATGAATAGGTAACAGAAATAAACAATTATATTATAAATACATATATATCCTGTAAAATGTAATACACAAATTCCTCTGAAGTTCATATTTGTTAAAAACATGTGTTTCTGTTAAAACACTGACTCAACTTATTAATAAACAATTTGACATTAGCGTATTTTGTGTAGCAGAGGTTTAATAGACAGTGATTCATTCAAACCTGGGGGTGAGGCAGCATCAGTAAAAATTTGACACCACATTTCTCTATAAGACAGCCAACTCTTATAGTCTCCCCCCCCTAGGGGGGAGAGAGATGAGAAGAATGCCCTATATAAGCACATAAAACAAGAGGGTTCTGAACACAAATTCACTTTTAGTATTATTGACCTTATTCAGATATAGACCCTAGGGGGGGAGACTATAAGAGTTGGCTGTCTTGTAGAGAAATGTGGTGGCAAATTTTTACTGATGCTGCCTCACCCCCAGGTTTGAATGAATCACTGTCCATTAAACCTCTGCTATACAAAATACGCTAGTGTCAAATTGTTTATTAATAAGTTGAGTCAGTGTTTTAACAGAAACACATGTTTTTAACAAATATGAATTACAGAGGAATTTGTGTATTACATTTTATAGGATATATATGTATTTATAATATAATTGTTTATTTCTGTTACCTATTCATTTTGGAATGTTTTTGTTTATTGTTTATGCAGAAAGTTTTAGTGGAGTGTGTTGCTTTAAAATTTTTGGAGCCAAAACATCTATTTAAGGGCTGCAATTCAGAATGTTTTTTTTTGTTCTGAGGAAGCCTGTATTGTAACAGGTGAAAGCGCTCAACTGTTATTAAAAGTGGTTTTATTTAGTCCTGCTGGTTTGCACGAGTTTGCTTCATTGTTTTCAGTTTCTCAAGCGACATAGTGTGGTGTCAGCGTTCGCCTTTTTGCTTGTTTTATGGTGTACTTTTAACGCTTGGATTATCTTGTTAATATGAACACTGTTAACTTGAGCAGCTGACAAAATTAGAGAATCTACATGCATTGCTGAAATAAAAGTAATGTACAACTCTGATCATTACAGTTATTTATAATAATAAACCCTCCACGTTTTCTTCCAAAATTGCTATTTTGCGGAGAGATTATTAGGGAGAGAGCAACATTTTGAGCCAAAATTGGGGACAGTTGAGAGGTTTGGATATTCCTAATTCTATAAAGCGATTTATTTGTCTGGACAAGGCCAAATATATTGGGGGAAGATACAAACAGTACTAAAAATTGATCTTGTATAAACTTAAGACAGTTGATAGAATATCAGGTCTTGCTTTAGCATGCATTTTTCTGAAGATTATGACATCTGAAACTTAACGTCTGTCATTATTTAGTGACTTAATTCCTAAATGATTTGCCAGAAAAGTTTTATTTTGCATTTTACAGCACGAACACCAATAAATATCTGCTAAACAAAGCAATGAAATCTCACAATGAAACTAGACTTAGCATTAAAACTTCTCTGCCCTTGAAACTCACATTCATTGAAACAGCATTGAAACCCACATTCAAAGAAAATACATTTTGCCAGTGGCAGATAAAGATTAACTTTGGGCTGTTTTCAAATCATAGGCCCCTTGCACTTTGATACACCTTCCTGATTGTATTAAATTATATTCCTTGTACAATACAGTATAGTTGTTAGAGAGCGTTTTAAATGTATTGTTTTGAACATTTTTCCAGTAAACAATGAGACAAAATGCATGCACCAATAATGACAAAACAGCCCAATTCATAACATTTCCATCATAAAAGTCTACTCAAACTTCTACAGTCCAACAGTATCAGTAAATATGCACAATCTCTGAACTAGTAAAAGCCATTTACATAATTCCACATTAAAGAAATCTATAACTAATGAAGAGGCTGCTGCTAGCAAACAACTTTATATTTCATGGTTTCATCTACAAATTAAGTGCCTGTTGCCCTTGAGAAATAAATTGCCTATGTTGCATTAAAAACAATGATACGCTAGTAATATTGCAATAGGGAATGGACGGCAAACTGATAACAGATTCATAGTTACTACTAGATATCTTTGCCAAAACACTACAGCATCCACCCCCTTTACAACACAGTACAGTATCAGCAATACATCTACCTACTGTGGGAGAAGAACCCACAGCCTTCTGCATCAAAAGCAAGTACACTGCCTGTTGTGCTATTAACAGTACAAGCAGACTCAGCATAAGCAGCACTAAACTTTAGTTCCCTGCAGCTCTCAGCTCCTTGTAAAATGTCGACTCTCAGCTGTATCTCTGAACTTTGCAGCACAAGAAATCTGGAAAAAGTCAACATTTATTGGGGGGGGGGGGGCAAAAGCTCAAAAACCAGGGACACATTTTAAACATTGCTTGTATAATTTTGGAAAGTTGCTAAAATAAAATGCAGTATTATCACCATGCATGTCTTGAACCCAGAACCACATGCACTACAAGTCAGTGCAACATACCACTATGCTAAATCAGCAGTTTTTAAAATAGGAAAACTGAAACTTAATGGCTATCATTTAGATAGCTCTCAGCCTCTTAGCACAAAAAACCTGGACAAACAAAGCCAATAATGAGGGAATACAACTTCAGTTCTCACTTGTCACCATAGCTCACAACTGTTAGAAAAACAAATCTGAACAAAGTTCAGAAATGGTGGTGGTTAGGGACTTTAGGCTTTTCTTACCCTGAAGCAAAGGTATTTATAAACACACACACATGCACGCACGCACGCACACACACACACACACACACACACACACACACACACACACACACCTTACCAGATAATCTGTTTGTGATCACCACAACGATAATCCATTCACGATTGCCTTCCACTCACTACAACTTCACTTTTCCTGCTCGCAGCGATGATCCATTTGCGATGGTCTTTCACTACTGCACATTTCCCGCTCGCAGCAGCCAGCTAAACATGACGTGAGATCAATTCCGACTGGCTGGTATGCTCCTTAAAGGAGCCAACGCTCTTTAAAAAAGAAAACATTTTTTTTTTTTTTTTTTTAAAAGCTACCCCCCCTTCTACAGAAGTTGTACTGAAAGCAGTACAGTGTGTATGCCTCCTGACGTCCCTGCTTGGGGGACTTGTTTCATCATGATGTGATATAACCTGTGTTATTAACCTTTCTACACAAAATCCCTCACTTCACAGGTATTCCATAACTTCAGCTTCTATTTTCATAATTTCTACTTTACTATTCTTCTGATGTTCTTCGTGTTTCACTGTTGCAGTCATTACATTTGGGTAATCTGCTGGCAAGTTACCCTCAGTCGGCCTGAATTCCAAAGTCTTGGGTCCTGCGTCAGTTGCTGTCTCCTCTTCCATGACGTCAGGTCGTCAGGGGTATAAAACATGCAGCCGACGCCATTTTCTTTAGTCTTTCTTGCCGCGCGGTGCCCAAAGCAGAAGCATTTTGCAAGTGCTGGTCGGCCGACTACTGAAATATTCACATTTGAGTTTCAGAACCGAAGTCTTCAATAAAGCTAAGTACCCCGTTGGGGAAACTTTTTTCTTGCTTTTTACTAATGTCAGAAAAAGTTAATAATTGTATTACTTGTAGGAAGCAAATATCTCATAATGATTTCCATTTATACTGTATTCCTTGCCTAGGCCCTGATCACAATGTGCCTGGCTGTCGGTTTTGTGCTAGATTTAACCAATGCACTATTAAGCGTCAGTATATTTTTGCATCTAAGTATTTTGGAAACAGATTTAACTACCCAGAGGTGTCGTCAGATAGCAATTTGACTACCGGAGTACATAAAAAATGCAAAGAAAAGGACAGAGAAAGGCAGTCGAGATCCAAAATCGGCGACAAAGCTTCTCCTAAGCCAGTCGCCAGTTCTCTGGTACTCAGTGAGGCGCTTTCGCAGCCCCTGACACCCGCTACCTGTGAGTCACAGGCCTCTACCGACACCCATGTGGAGTCCGGCATGCCGCAAGATACTCAAGGTATTGGACTGATGGATGTATCTCCCTCGGATGGGTCCGAGCCACTGAGCAGGCACCGGCTTCTGAGGGTGTATTCAGACCTTAACATTTTTATATCAAACCGACGAAAGCTGCAAAACCAAAGGCAAAGACACCTTCTAAAACTAAAAAAATGACGCCTGAGCCACGTGCACAGGCCTCTATGCCTAAAAAAACAGATGATCAAAATGGCTGAAGACCTTATTGCCTTGATCAGGGGTCCCCATCCCCCTCCAGATAAGAGGCCTGGGCAAGACACTGACTATGAATCTTCAGATCAGGTTTCTGTTTCTTCTGATTCCTCTTCTGATCAGGAATTATCTTTACCTCCCTATGAGGATTCTGATGCTGAGGAGTCTATTCCATCTGCATCTCCTTCTGAGGATTATTCATTTGGAGAAACCTTGCATACTTTGAGGGAGCATTTTCACTGGGAGAGTCAAGACTTCAGAATCAAAAACAAGGCTCAGGGATTTTCTCCTTCTCCCTCAGCCCAAGTCTTTAGCCATTCCCCCTGTGTTAGACATTGTGGATGATGTTTTTTCGGAGTCAAGCCTGACCCCTGACTATTTACCTCCGGCTCCCAGAAAGCCAGACAGGTATTACAGGGTTCCTGACTCTCATAAATTTTTATTTAGAAACCCTGCTGCTGATCCTGAAACTATTTCATAGGGCCCAAAGGGAGTTAAGGCCTCAACAGCAAAAAACCCTACCCCCTCTGACAGAGATTCTAGGGCACTGGACAGATGGGGGGAAAAAGGTTTATACATCTGCAACCTTGTCAATCAGGGCCTTAAACTGTCAATTTCATATGCTTAAGTACCAATAACATGTTATGGGATTGCTGAAACAGAAAATGATGTTGATTTCAGAATGTGCAGAAAATAAGGAATTGCAGGAATTATTGCATGCAGCTGAACAAGTTGGAAAGCATACTTTGCAATGTGGTTTTGATTCTTCAGAGGCCTCCTGCAGGGCCGCAGTTACTGGATCTGTGATTAGGAGGCATGCCTGGTTAAAGGAACAAAATTTGCCTAATCATGTTAAAGCTAAATTGCTAGATGCACCTTTACAGCATGATTCTCTGTTTGGTATTAAGGCAGAAGAGGTTTTAAAGAAAATGGAAGACAAAGCTAAGTCTATGCAAACTGTTAAAGATTTCTTACAAGTGCAGCCACCTAGATTCAGTAGACACTGGCCTACAAAAAATTGGTCCTTTCCTGTGTCAGACAGAGCTCAAAGGGGCAAATCCAGACGCCTTAAGGGTTCCAGGTACCAGGCACAAGACTCATACAGGTCAAAGCAATGGGGCGCATCCACCTTAAAATCTGGAGGAAGTAAAGCGCAAACCTGCAGAAAGCAATCCCAATGACTTCCCTCTGCTTACACCAACCACTTATCTTTTGGCAGCACCCATAGGGGGAAAATTAGCACTTTTTGCTCAAAATCGGCAGTTGTTAACCCAGGACAAGTGGGTACTGAACATCATATTACAGGGATACAGATTCCATTTCCACACTCTGCCAATGACAAATGGTTGGCCAGACCTGCCAAAAAAACAATGGGCAGAGGCTCAAAAACAGGTTACGTCCCTCATGGATAATGGGGGCCTTTCAGACAGTACCAGAACAGGAAAAAGGACAAGGTTTTTACTCTAGACTGTACTTGGTACCCAGAAAGGACAAGGCCTGGCGGCCAATACTGGATTTATCGATTTTGAGCACATACCTGGACATTCCAAAATTCAAAATACTCACTTTGCAACAGCTTCTACCCATGCTGGGCAAGAATGCTTGGCTGGTGACTTTTGACTTAAAAGAGGCATACCTGCATGTCCCAATAAGACAGTTTTGCAGAAGATACCTCAGATTCAAGGCTGGCTTAATGATTTACCAATTCTCTGCACTGCCCTTTGGCTTATCTATTGCGCCCAGGGTCTTTACAAAGTGCCTTGCACCAGTAATTGCATTTTGCAGACAAAGTATTCAAATATATCCTTACTTGGACGACTGTCTCATTCAAGCAGAGATCAAGGACACTCTTCTATGGCACCTGGCGTTTGTGAAAAGGCTTCTAGCATGCTTAGGGTACACAATAAACAAAAAGAAATCACAACTGGTACCCTCTCAAAAGATAACATTCCTGGGTGCAAGCTTGCATACAACTGCCCAGATGGCTTACCTCACGCCAGACAAACAAAGGCAAGTGACTACTTACTTCAAACTGATGGCAACAAAAACCCAGTCTTCTGCAAGACATATTCTGCAGGCTCTGGGCTTCATGGCATCCTGCATCTTATTAATTCCATATGAAAGACTGCATATGAGGAAACTTCAATGGTACCTAAAAAGTTTATGGGCTCAACATTCACACAGTCTGGAAACAATGATTCCTCTCATCCCCTGCCTGCAACAGGAGTTTCTATGGTGGGCAATGGCCTGTCACCAAAACATGGGACGGCCCTTCACTCTACCCCTTGCCAGCCAAACCTTAGCAACAGACGCATCAGATTATGCCTGGGGGGCCCACATGGCAGGAAGATGCATTCAGGGCATATGGGCACCAAATCAAATGCATCTACATATCAACCAGAAAGAGATGCTAGCTGTTCAAAATGCCCTAACAGCCTTCAAGAACTTACTTCATCTAGGACACAACCACTGATAAAGACTGACAACACCACAGTCATGTGGTATATAAACAAGCAAGGGGGCACACACTCATACCCATTTGCAGATTAGCCATGGCACTGTGGAACACAGCTTTGACCTACCAAATAAATCTTCAAGCTCAATTCCTGCCAGGAATCCAGAACACTCTGGCAGATGACTTAAGCAGAAACCTTATGGATCCTGACGAGTGGAAACTAAATCCACAAGTATTCAGCTTGAAAACAGAGAAATGGGGGAGCCCAGACATAGATCTATTTGCCTCTCCTCAAAATTATCAATTGAAAAGATTCTGCACAAGGACTTATCACAGACAAGCATGGAAAGTGGACGCTCTGTCCTTCAGTTGGAAAAACCTGTCAGTTTACGCTTTTCCTCCTCTGCCTCTTCTACCCAAGGTCCTCTTAAAAGCCAGACAAGAGAAGCCAAATATGATACTAATTGTCCCAGACTGGCCACGCCAATACTGGTGCCCAATCCTAAGGAACTGGTCTCATTACCCAGCTTGGACCTTGCCTCAAAAACCACAACTACTGTCCCAGCAAAACAGATCCTGCGCAGTCAATTACAGAATCTGAACCTGGCAGCATGGCTAATCATGTAAGCATACGAATGACACCTCTCAGTAAAGCGGTGATGGATGTCATTTTGGAAGCCAGAAGGCCTAGTACTAGAAAATCTTATGCTGACAAATGGAAGAGATTCTGTGCTTGGAATCAAGCACAAGAAACTGATACAGCAGAACCACATATTCCTCAGATATTACAATACTTAACTGAGATGCTTGACAAAGACCTATCTTTCTCATCAATCAAAATCCATGCCTCTGCCGTTTCAGCTCATTAGAATACAGAGCCACCAATTTTTTCTCATCCTTTACTAAAGTAGTATCTTAGAGGAGCCAAAAACCTAAAGCCTCCTAGAAGATCACTATTACCTGCATGGGATCTCAATTATGTGTTGGAAAAACTCACCCTGCCTCCATTTGAACCAGCCGCTACCACTGATATAAAGTTCTTATCATGGAAGACAGCTCTGCTACTAGCAATTACTTCAGCAAGAAGAGTTTCAGAGCTACAGGCCCTCATGGTTGTAGAGCCTTTTATCATATGTGACCCAGACAGGGTGTCTCTGAGAACAAATCCTACTTTTATGCCTAAGGTGGTTTCCAGTGTGGCTCTTAGCCAAACAATTAATCTGCCAACTTTTTATACAAATCCACAGAACAAAGGGGAGAGAATTCTGCATTCCTTGGACGTGCACAGACAGCTAAGATTCTACTTGAGCAGGACAAAAGCTCTAAGAAAAACTGAGCAATTACTATTGTCATATGCTGCAGGATCAGAAGGAAAGGCCATCTCAAAGCAGACAGTTTCAAAGTGGGTAAGCCACTGCATCCATTTCTGCTACTTACATCATGGTAAACCTGTGCCCAAGGGCATTAGGTCTCATTCCACCAGAGCTGCAGCTACTTTAGCAGCCTTTCTCAGAGGAGTACCAAACAAAGACATTATAGAGGCTGCTACTTGGAGTTCTGTTCACACCTTTACAAAGCATTACCATTTGCCTCTCTACTCTAAGTCCAGGGTAGGCTTTGTCACTGCAGTGCTGCAGGGCCTTATAGCCGCACCTAATGCTGTTTAGCTCCAGCTTCCCAACCATAGCTTTGGGATTCTACCCAAATGTAATGACTGCAACAGTGAAACACGAAGAACATAGTACAATTGTGTACACTTACCATAAATGTAGATGTTCGAGTGTATTCACTGTTACAGTCCAGGTTACCCTCCCTCCATCCCCCTGTCATTCTACAGTTTATCTTTCCATCTCTATCTTCTACAACCTATGTGGTGTATTTGCTTGTAGATGAAGGGAAAGTTTATATTGATGCATGTATATATGTAAATATGTATATATATATATATATATATATATATATATATATATATATATATATATATATATATATATATATATATATATATAATATTGCTACCTTTTTGGGGGCACCGGACATCGGGGGCAAGAAAAAACTAAAGAAAATGGCGTTGGCTGCATGTTTTATACCCCTGACGACCTGACGTCATGGAAGAGGAGACAGCAGCCGATGCAGGACCCAAGACTTTGGAATTCAGGCTGACTGAGGGCAACCTGCCAGCAGATTACCCAAATGTAATGACTGCAACAGTGAATACACTCAAACATCTACATTTATGGTAAGTGTACACAACTGTACTTTCTACATTCCCCTCTTTGTGATTTTATTTTTTGTATTTTGAAATTTTCCATGTCTTGAAGCTTTTGCCTGTATTTCTCTTTGAATATCTTTGGGGCTGCTTTTTTTGAATAGATTAATTTGGATTTCCCTTTGCATAAATATTGCACTATATCAAATCTCTTTGTTTCCCTTTTCCATAATTCTTTTTTATATCTTTCGAAAATCTCTAGATTTTGTTCTTTATATTTTTGCACTTCCCCAGTCGCCTTTTTTTCTATATGGCCCAAGGTTTCTTGGTCTATATAATTTTCATAAATATGTTGTGATAATGAACATACATTTTTATTTTATTTTAAGCTTCTGAGAGTTCTTCTTGTGCAAGTGTTTTTTTTTTTTCCTTTCCTTTAATTTCTCTCTTCGTCTTTCTATATATCTTCTTCTGTCTGGAAATTCTGGACTTCTTGCATAATAGTAACAGTACATAATTTTTTTCTTATCAATTGTCCACTATGCCTATCAGTTTTTACGATTTTTGTGGACTACTACTTCCTTCTACAACAGCGGAGCCATCCTCCCTCTGAGTGTGGCCTAGTCCCATTGTAGGAATATTTCCATGTCTTGAGGATTCTGCACTGTAATTTTTTCCAGTCCTGGCACCAGGGTGCATACCAAAAATGGGCACTTTTTTATCGCAGGTCTTGTAAACTCAGCTATCTTCTTTTATGTTTTAATCTAGTTCTGTCCATGATATGTGCTATATAAAATTTAGTCTGTAAATCAGTGTCATTTTGGTGAGATTTTGTTAAAAAAGAGGGTCTACCTCCTGGATGTACTCACCCAAGACTTGAAGAAGAAATACTATTCTCCTTTGTTTGCTGATTTTCTGTATGACTGTTATGTTCCTTAAGGATACGAGTATAAAATCCCACTCGCTTCTTTCTTGAATTACCCCCTTGCTTCATAATCATCCCTTTCCATTTTGAATTGTAGCTTTTACTTGTGTTATGTATAAGAGCCTTAACTATGTAGCTCTAAAATATCCCTTCAAATCAGGTAATCCTAAACCTCCTTGTTCTACTGGCAATATCAGCTTATCCCACTTGACTTTTGCCCTCTTCCCTTCCCAGATAAAATCATTTGTCTTTATTAATTACTGTCCACAACTAATGTCTCAGAATGTTCCACACCACTGAAAGGTCCTTTTCTGATTCCATTAGGTAAACAATTTCACCAGCAAATAAAGATAATTTTTCCTGAACACCATAGCAATTATATGCCTGAATTTCTTCATCCCTTCTGTTCTTTGCTTATGGTTCTAAATATGCAAACAAAAAAGAGGAAAGAGGACACCCCTGCCTGGTTCCTCTGATCAGATACAACTTAGCAGAGAGGAACCCTCCAACTTAGATTTTTGCCCAAGATCCCTCATATATCCTTCTAATTAACCTTATTATTGTTCCAGGAAATGCACATGCTCCCATTACACTACTCATAAATTCCCATTTTACTCTGTTGAATGCTTTCTGTGCACCAAGACCCACCAGCACCATTATTTTCTTGCATATTGCTTCCATCTGGATCATCATTGTTCTGTTAATGTTGTCAAATGTTTGCATCCCCTCCACAAAACCACACTGATTCATATCTGTCAATTTTGGCATCACATTTGACATTCTTTTAGCCATAATTTGGTCGAGTTCTTTGAGACAGTCACGAGGGGAAGACGGTGCACACCGCCTACCCTGACCTGCACAGGGCCTTCAATACTATTCCCCACTCAGGTATAACAGATAAACTCTCTCAACTAGGCATCAATCCATATGTTACCAGATGGGTAGCAAACTGGCTTACTGATGGAACCCACCTAGTCAAAATAGGGGAAGCCACCTCATGTAGCAGACATGTAACAAGCAGTGTTTTCCAGGGATCGGTCTTGTGGCCTCTGCTGTTTGGGATATACTTTTCAGAGGTGCAGGCCAAGTCTAGTGGGCTATGATTGATCAGGTTTCCAGATGACTGCAAGCTGGGTACTGTCATCAATTCCCCTAGTGATGTGGGCATCCTCCAAGAGGGTCTCACCCAAACAAATGACTGGTGCCAGAAACATGGCCTCATACTAAATGCCAAAAAATGCATCATCATCCCTTTTGGGGAAAATGACGTCCCCACAAATTATCATGTTGATAATAAGGCACTAAGGACACAATCAGTCGTGAGGGACTTGTGAACCCATGTTGATAGCAAATTGATTTTTAACCACCATATTGCCTCCATTGTACGGGAAGCTTTCTACATGGCCCACCTCATTAGTAAGGGTATCTCATCCAGGGACAAGATGGTCATAACATCCCTGTATTCTTCCCTTATAAGACCGATTATTGAATACAGTGCCCCTTTTGGCATATACCTCACAAAGCATATGCAGCAACTGGACAGACCACAGAGATTTGTCACCCGGATAATCCAGGGCCACAAACATCTGCCCTACACAGATGGGCTAAAAGCCCTGTCCCTCTACTCAGTTTCCTACAGACTCCTCAGAGATGACCTCTGTCTGGCATACAAAGCAATCTCAGCCCCCGTTCTGATGGGACTGCTGCAGTTCTGCAAGTCAAGCTCCACTCGAGTAACGAGCATGCGAGACCTCAACCTGGAATTGTGACATCAATAGGACTTGTTGGCAGAACAGATCTGTGTCCCAGAGACTCCCTCTTTTGTGGAATAGACTCCCTCTCCACGTAAAGCAGAGTACCTCAGTACACCTTTATAAGCACAACCTGGAGAGAGAACAGAAAATACACCCTTGAAATTCCACCTATGTCCCTGCTGGACAGTGGCATAGGGTGCTGACTTGTTGGAACATGGGATAAATTCTTGGCTAGGTTTGTAAGGGCCTCAGGGCCAATAACCTAGTAACTTCCTATGATCCTATAAACACTTTATAATCATGGTTTAAAATTGCAATGAGCCTAGATGTTGCTGTCCCTCCTTTTAAAATACTGTTAAACAAAACCTTGCAGATCTTTTATCACTTTCTTCCCTCCTTGCTTCCAGACGTACACCAGAATGCCATCTATTCCTGGAGACTTTCCTGCAGATTGGTTATACAACATTTTTTTATCTCATTTACTCCTCTTGTAACCATTAATTGAATCTCATCAACTTCTAACCTTAGCATATTTAAGTCTTCCTTAAATATTTCCATTCATGGTTTTTCTCGATTTCACCACTTTTCTGCTTTATACAAATTTTCATAAAATTTCCAAAATATTTCTAATATCTCTACAGTATTTCGTTATATTTCTTGTTATAGGCTCCCTAAGTTTGCCATCAACCCTTTCTACTTTCTTACCGAAGTTGTTGTGCCCAAAGTTTTTTTTTTTGCTCTGTATTTAAAATAAAAAAAATAAGTTGCTTTACAGCAATTTTGTTAAGCTCATGCATATTATCCAGGCACACCCGTATTTTCTCTTTAGCGCTCTGCAGTTGTGCCTGTTCTTGTTTTGTGAAATTCCCCTTATTTTGTAGTACTTTAACCTTTGTTAGCACTTCTCAATAATTCTTATTACTTTTTAACCAGATTATCTCTTTTTCTTTTACTTCTACCCGACTTCTACCTCCACTTTCATTTTATCCCACTCACTAGCTGTAACTTCGGAAGTACTTTACATCTTCCACAATTGCTCTTGGATAATTTCCTCTAGCCATTCCTTAAATTCCACTCTTAAGTAAGTGGTAAGAGCCAGTGTGTCATCTTTATTTCATTACCCTGCATTTTTATCTTCGTAATTATTGCATGATTTCAGTTAAATGCAGATGTTCATGTGAAATATAATTTGTCTATTCTAGTCCAGTTATTGTATCTTGAGGAATATGTAAATTATGCGAGTTCCTACTACTGAATTCACAACCTTCATATAAAATATTTTCATAAGTTTTTTTCAGAAAGCCTCCCAGATACATCATTTTTGCAAAATAAATAAAATTTCAGTCCCTACCTTTAAATAATAATCCTTGCTGAAGGCTGATTATTCATCCTAAATGTTTTTAAGCTCCATGATAGCAGTTTTAGGTGGGTTATAAATACATGCCAGTGTAATCCTTATTCCTTTCTAGTATCCCCTTACTACTACAACCCTGCCATTATTATCCTTGCTTTCTTATTTTGTCACTGTTTGAGCTCTTCTAGCAATTAATATTAGTACTCCTCTTTTCCTTTGTCCTTGATATTCTGCTAAATATCCATCCTAAAATCCTTTATTTATCAAAGTCGCATGCTTAGTGCTTTCCAAATGTCCTTTGTAGCATTGCTATTTGCACTGTGCATTTCTTAATACAATTAAATATTCTTTCCCTTTTATCTATACACGTGATGCCATTTGTGTTCCAAGATAATATGGAAAGTGTTGCCATTATGGTAAGAAGTCATTACTCACACCTGTTATATATTGCATCTGTTTTCGCATGTCTGTTTCCAGGTTTTGTGATACATGCACCCACTAATGTTTGACCAACAAAAAAAAATAATACCCGCAAAATACCCTCATAACTTGTTAAAAACACACACAACTGTATGCATCTTCATATAATGAAGTTTAACTCTCCTAATAGGAACATTTGTCCCAAATAGACAGCTGCTAACACACTCCTTAATTAACCTGAAAATGAGGTTATCCATGGTAAGATGCATGCTGTTGCTTGTGCTTCTGCTTACACTAATTGCTGTCTGTTCTCTCTCCTTGCTTTCTTAATCTTTGTTCTTCTATTCCCAAATGTGAAAACAACTTGCATGCTTTTAGAAACCATTAACTTTTAGCCTTGAGGAAACCAGTGTTCTGGCTTTTATTACCCTATTATCAGGTTTTCTCCATGGAAACAAGAGAAAAAATGTAGTCTTCTGCTAGAGCCTGAAAGACGAATTAATCATTTATTGCTAAAGGAAAACCTTTCAATATTTATTTATTTATTTTATTTATTTATTTAACATTTGTTTTACCAGGAGAGTCCGACTGGACATCTGCTGCACATTTTCAGCGTAGTCCTGGGGAGAAAAGCTCCAAAAAGTTGCAGTTTAAAATACAGTTAAAAATACATAGGTTGTTAACATTTACATTTAGAATAATGCTGTCAGTTTATGCAGGCATGACAGTTGTATGGAATAATAATTAACAATAATAGTTTTTGATAAAAAAAAATAGTTGTGTGATATTAGCATGTAAAAAGGCAGTCAAATGCAGTACACTAATAATTAAAATCAGCAGATCACAAATCGTACAGTATTTGTACACTATATGAACATAAGGTGCAATGTTAAGTTGTCTATCTCGCCTTCGTTTCTTGCTTGTTGGGATCGGAGCCGATCCTGGGCTCCGACTCCGCCATCTTCTATAGCTCGAGAGCTGTTTACTGGCTTGAGGCTATGCCTTATCCCATGATACCTAGCACTAGCTACCCAGATCTCATTTGCCGCTTCAGCTGCGAGGTTCGTTTTTACTGGCTCAGGCTCGTATAAGTTTTATTGTGCTATTTTTTCTGTCAGATTAGGGTTTTTCTGATAGTTTATTGTTTTAAATATAGTCACTAACTAGTTTGTTGTTGTTTAGTGTATTTGTAGTTTTCCCTTAGAACTCATTTAAATTAGAGAGTTCTCCCCTCCCCCCTTCCCCTCTATCCCTTGTAGCGTTTTAGTTTAAACCTTTTCTTTCTTAGGTAGCCATTTAACTTAGAGGCTTCCTAGTTTTTTGTTTAAAAAAAAAAAAGAAAAAAAATATCTTTACCTGTAGTATACTGTGTGTTTTGGTTTTTTGTAGTAGTGTCGGTTTAGTTTTTTGCTGTTCAGCCTTTGGCCAAAAACAATTCAGTGTAGGTGTAGTATCTTAGTTGGATATGTCTAAAGAATCCAAGGTGTCTGGATTCAAGAAGTGTGACTCATGCTGTCAGAAAATGTCTCTGACAGATGGGCACACTTCTTGCGTCTATTGCTTAGGCGCAATGCACCTACAGGACTCTTGTTCTGTATGCCATGCATTCAGTCCAAGGGTTCTGAAGGAGTGCAAAAATAAACTTATTTTGATGGGTCTCCTTAAGCCCCAGGATTCACCGGCCAAGACTCAGCCAGTGAAATCTCCTAAACCGACCAAATCATCGGCTCCCAGCTCGGAACAGTCATTGGCCCAAGCCTTACCTTCTGCTTCGGTTCTGGCTGGAACCGAGGAGACTGCCTCCCCATCGGCTCCACCAGTACCTTCGGAGCCATCGCGGACCCACAAGAGGCTGAGGTCCCCGTCTCTAGAGTCTATACATTTGGCTCCTCGGTCTCCCTTGTTGCAGAGTGACCGCAGTCACAGATCCTCCCACTCTTCTCTGTCCTCTAGGCTCTCGGATCACGATGTGGAGACAGTGGTCAGTAGGTTGTTGAAGTCACAGGCACTGGCCAAAATGTTGTCCAGCCCTCCTCAACACATGTCTGCTCCGTCCGCTTCCATGAATGTTCCTCCTCCGACTCCATTGAGCTCGAAGCCGAAGTTTGTTGGGGTTCGAATCATGGAACCGTCGGCACCGATAACGATTTCCCCTTCGGTTCCATCGCTGGCTCCGATCCCTTCGATGGTGCCATCTGTCAAGGGATCTGGGCGCTGAGACTCCCTCGTCGGCTCCAAGAGGGCGAGTGGCATCGGACCCTTGTCCGACCCCGTTCTCCTTCTCGGAGCGTCGGCGCAGGTGAGCTCATCTCCTACATCGGCCTCGGAGCCATCTCCTTTGATGTGGAGGATGATTCCGGTTTCCTCGGACGCCTTTGATGTCATGAGGAGTGTACTGGCCTCTGAGTCAGCTCCACTTTCGACCCCACTGGCTCCGTCCCCTGTAGTGCCTGCGTCAACCTCTGCCCCTCCTCCAGACCTCAAGTGGGGGAACTGGTGCTCCAGAGCACCCCATTGGGTGTTTCCTCTTCTTCCGAGGCCTCCCCTGATCATTCAGAGGAGCCCCCTTGGAAGAGGAAGTGCAACAGGAAGCACATTGACTCCCCTGAGTCTGTCACTTCGGATACGGATTTGAATGAATCTGAAGGCTCCCTGAGATCCCCCTCTGAAGATGTTTCCTTTTTGGACATCCTAGAAATGCTTAAGCAGAGGGGGAACTGGTCTGCCCTAGCCTCTACCGAGGACAAATCTGTATTCCTGGATGCATTCAGTTCCTGACCTTCCACCTCCTGGGTGTCCCTGCCTTTTGATCCACTAATGTTAGTGGTGGCTCGAAGGGCTTGGTCAGCCCCGGGTACAGTGGAACCAACCCCGAGGAGACCCAGCAAGTTTATCACTGTACCCCCTGATAAACCATTCCTTACTATGGGTGTTCCCGTAGATGCCATGGTGGTAGCAGCAGCCACTAAAATGGAGTTGGCGGAAACTTCTTCCTCTGTCCATCCTCCTAACAAGGAGTCTAGGACCATGGATAGATACGGGAAGCGAATGTTTGCTTCAGCGACCTTTTCCATGAGGTCGCTGAATTACTTATGCCATTTTACCAGGCTTCAGAGGGATCTCCTGAAAGAGCTTGGCGTTTCCCTTCAGGATCCATCAGCTGAAGGGGTCAAGCTAAAGTGGCTTTTCAGCTGGCGACCCTTAATTCGGTAGTTAACTCCTCCATGAGGCTCATTTCCTATGCAGCCGATGGTGCGCGTAGAGCCGCAGGTACAGGCGTGGCCCTCAGGAGACACGCATGGATGCGGCTGTGTAATTCTGCACTTTCCTGCTGTTTTTTTGCAAAAAGAAAAAAAAATCCTTGTTTCCCATCTTTCCTGACCTAGAGTAGTCCAAGTACAGGCTTTGCTGTATTCTGGACTTTTGGAAAGTTACTGTGTTGCCCATTTCCTTTTTTGGATAAAGGTTGGCTTCCTTGTTCACCAGTGGCAGTGGGGAGCTTGGAGCAGCCTATCTATCCCTGGAGGAGTGTTCCCAGCACAAGAATCTGGTAGTCTATTGGCAGTTTTGGGCCATTTTCTAGCTCTTTCAAGTCCCCCTGTATAAAACCTGTTTTAGCGCGGCTTTGCATGATTTTGCGCACAGTGCAGCATCATTGGGTTTAAACCATTCTCGGCTCCACAAAGTCTGCTCTTCACTTTTTCCCTTACAACTGATCTAGTTCTCATAATAAACACCCTATTCCCACTCTAAAGCCTGGCACTTGCTCACTAAAGCAATTATATAAGTCAGCACTAAAAAATTAAAAGCACTACACCCTCACAAACTCCCCTTAAGTACTTTGTTCCCCATTGGCCCTTTTTTTCAATTATAAAGGAATTCCCAATACTATTCTAACATGTCCAAAGGTCAGTTGTCAATCTCCTCTCCGGTTCAGCTGGTGAATCTAGGAATCTTGTGGCAATGTTATAACTGCCTCATGTACACAGACAACCCTCTCCTCCTCCCAACAAATTTCAACACATGTGAGAGATGCAACCATATAACCAAACTGGAGGATAAGCTCTCTCAACTCAAGTCAGGCGGAGAAGGAAACCACACTCACTACAATTCCAGTCTCACAAAGACCTACCACGACAGCAAACCAAACACATAAACACACAAAAACATACTTGGAGGCTCTAAATAAAAATCTGCCTAAGCAGCAGAGACCTCCAAAGCAGACACCCAAGCAACCGCTACCCCAAAACAAAACACATGCAACACATAGCTCACAAAGCCAGTGTGCCGAACAGTCACTGCCCTTAAGGCTAAACAACACACCTGATACACTTGTAATAGGTGACTCTATCGTCAGGCACGCTGACGTCCCGCTTACCAGGCTGAACAAGGAGAAGGTCACGGTGAGCTGCCTGTCGGGCGCTAGGATCCGCCACATAACACAAGCACTCAGGTCACTCCAAGGTAAGTACAAATATGACTCGGTCATCGTCCATGCTGGTGTGAATGACCTGAGACGTACCTCCCTGGACTACATGGAGAGACATAGAGGAGCTCTCTGAGCATGTAGCCCAGGCCGGTATGACCGTGACCTTGAGTAGCATCTTACCCTCATCAAGAATGATGCCACAATATGAAGACAAGATGATCAATTTCAACAATTGGCTTAAGTATTGGTGTCATTCAAAGGGGATCCAATGCCTGTCTGCCTGGGATGACATGCTCGACAAGCCACGATGCTTCGCCAGGGATGGCTTGCACCTGTCACCCCTGGGCTTTCGGATATTGGCAAAGGCTCTTGCCATCCCCATAGTGCCCTTTTTTAGGCAAGGCTCAAAAGACAAACCCACCTCCATAGGTATCACAAGGGATAAGAAACTAAGAGTAATGCTACTCAACGCCAGAAGTCTAAACCTCAAGATGCACGCACTCAAAACTCTCCTTAGCATGGAGAACATCAATATCTGTGCAGTAACAGAAACCTGGTTCAAGGCTCCCGAGAGCACCCCAGCACTACCAGGTTATACCTCATACCATGTTTTTCGGCCCCAAAATTTGGACCGAACCACAAAAGCATGGGGGGAGTATCAATATTTGTCAAAGATACCCACACCTCCAGGTTGGTGGCACAGCACGAAGCATCAGAGACTATCCATGTGCAACCAACAGTGGGTAAAACTGCCTTCCAGTTTATAGCCTGCTACAGACCACCCTCCCAAACCCAGGAACCCCACTCGGCCTTCCTGAGAACACTGGAAAATATGAAGGTCTCTCCAAACACCATTATATTGGGCGACTTCAACTACCCTAACATAGACTGGGAGCATTACTCTAGCTCCAACACCCTAGCCCAAAGGTTCCTAGAATTTATAAACTCAAATGCTATGGAACAACTTGTTGCCACTCCCACAAGAGGGGAAAACATACTGGACCTGATCATCACCAACATGGGGACTCTGTGCTCCAGACCAGAAGTATATCTCTCACTGGTAAGATCAGACTATAAACTAATCTCACTAGATATTCACATCCCGACCCCAGCCCCTTCCCAGAAAACCACAGTGAAAAACTTCTCTAAAGCAAATTTCACACTCCTCAAAACCGAGGTGAAATCCTTCAAAGCCCCCGGGCCTGTGGAAAATACGGCCCAGACCGCAGAATCCTTTATAAACACATTCTATGAACACCTTCAGGAATGCATGGATCATGCAATCCCAAATAAAACCAAGACCCAATCCTCCAAGGTTAGGCGTCCTGTCTGGTGGACCCCAGCCATAAACAAACTATACAATAGAAGGAGGAAGCTAGGAAGGCATCTCTGATCAGTATTAGCAAAAAACTACGAGCACTCATAAAATCGTTTAAGGCCAGCTTCGAGAGAAAAATTGCACAGGACACTAAGGATAATCACAAGGCTTTCTTTAGTTATGTTAGGAACCTGGGTGGGAATTCATAGATATGCTCAGAATTAGTCCAAAATGACAAAAAATACACCGAGCCCACAGACCTTGCCAACATCCTAGCTGACCGGTTCAGCGCAAACTTCTCCCCCCCTTCCCCACCAAAAGGGCAAATATCTATCCCAGCAGAGTGCTGCCCCCCTGACATCTCAGTTGCTCAGGTAAGAGCCGCCCTCTCCAAAGCAAAAAGCACAGCATCAATGGGACCAGACGGTGTCCCGGGCTGCGTCCTACATGAACTCCAAGAAGAACTAAACCCAAACATAAAACTACTGTTCAGTCTCAGCCTTGCTACAGGATATGTACCCAAAGAGTGGCGTACAGCAACAGTGGTCCCTCTCCACAAAGGTGGTGCCTCAACGGATCCTGGAAATTATTGCCCCATAAGCCTGACTAGCTTGGTCTGCAAAGCTATGGAAAGGGTCATCATGGACCTCATAAAGATATTGGGGACCTACATACACTGGATCCTACCCAGTCCGGCTTTAAGGGCAGATCCTGCCTCTTAAACCTGGTCTATTTCTTTGAAAAAGTCACCAAGGCCATTGACGAGGGGAAGGTGGTCCACACAGCCTACCTGGACCTTGCAAAAGCTTTCCAATCAATACCCCACTCAGGCATTATAGATAAGCTCACCAGCTTAAATATAAGCCCCTATGTCACTAGATGGGTTGCAAACTGGCTCAAGGACAGAATCCACATGGTTAGAATTGCTGGAGCCATGTCAGACTCCAAACCAGTTACAAGGGGCGTCCCACAAGGCTCAGTCCTGGGACCTCTCTTGTTCGGTATATATTTCTCGGAGGTACAGGCTAACACGGAAGGACTGTGGCTGACCAAGTTCGCAGATGACTGCAAACTGGGCGCCATAATTGACTCTCCAGCCGACACAAGCATCCTCCAAAAGGGCCTCATAGAAAGACAACTGGCGCCAGAGCCATGACCTCAAGCTAAACGCCAAAAAGTGTATAGTCATCCCCTCTGGCAAAAACAAAGTGCCCACAAATTACCACATAGGTGGTAATCCATTAAGTACGGAAGAAGTAATTAGGGATCTGGGGACCCAAGTTGATAGCAATCTCTCATTTAACAACCACATGGCCAAAGTGGTTAGAAAAACATTTTATATAGCCCACCTAATCATGAAGGGATTCACATCTAGATCAGGGGAGAGGTCATCGTGCCTCTTTACTCATCCCTCATCAGGCCCATAATAGAGTAAAATGCCCCTTTTGGGCTGTACCTTACCAGACGCCTGCAGCAATGGAAAGACCCCAAAAGTACCTCACCAAGAGGATCAAAGGGCTCAAACAGATGCCATATGCTGCCCGGTTAAAGAAACTCCAACTCTACTCAGTGGCATACCGCCTGCTGAGAGGCGATCTCTGCCTGACGTATAAAGCCATGTCCAACCTGGAATTAATGGACATGCTGCACCTCAGAAAATCCAAATCCCATCGAGCTACGCGCTCGAGAGATTTGAACCTCGGCACTGAAATAAATAGGACATGCTGGAGGGACAGATTCATAACCCAGAGGCTCCCTTCACTCTGACAGAGGCCCTCATTGACTCTCTTCAAGAGGAATCTTGATGAGTGGATGGGAGATTGTAGGTTTATCCCGGGTATCACTTCTGTGTCACTGTTAGAGGCAGAGTATACTAACCTCAAAAAAGGGCATAGCAAAATTCATTTAAAATGGGTGACGAAAGCCAAACACATTCTGGCAAGGCTTATAAATGCCCTAGGGCAGATAGCCTAGTATGACCTATGAACCGTTTAGAGCGTCGTTCACCAACACTCCCTTTGACGGTTCATTTCTTTTTGGACCACAGGTGAAAGACACTCTGACTAGGTGTGAACAAGAAGGGAAGACTCTCTCTGCCGTGGGAGTCTGTTTTTCCACTCCTTCTAGACCATATCCCAAGGGTCAGAAGAGTGGTAAAATGTGGTTTCTGAAATCCCAGGGAGCCTCGCCTGACACACGTAGTGATTTTTCCTCCAGGGGCAGAGGAGGAAACAGCAACAACAGGTGCCGCCCTCGGGGCAGAGGGAGTCCGCAGAACCAGGGCAGCACAGAATCCTTCTCTAATAAGCCCTTCCAGCATCCCTGAAGGGTTGCCTGGCTCTGGAGGCAGTCGGGGGAAGACTTTCACTGTACCCAAAAGCCTGGCAAAACCTAACGCGAGACAAATGGGGTGCACACAATCATATCCAGAGGCTACATAATTCCCTTCTTTCAACCCCCCTTACTATCAAGCAAATCCCTTCCAGATGGTTCCGCCCAATCTGAAGGCCCAATCAGTCATAGAAGTTTCAAGACTGCTAGAAAAATAGTCATCCAGGAAGTCCCGGCAGACCAACTCGGATCCGGAACTTTCTCAAGGTTCTTTTAGGTACCAAAAAAGACAGGGGACTGGAGACCAATATTGGATCTCAGCAGACTAAACAAGTCTGTTCAAAGAACAAGGTTTTGGATGGTCACGCTAAAGTCCATTCTACCCTTTTTGGATCAGGACAGTTGAATGTACTCAATAGATCTTCAGGATGCATACTATCACATCAAAATGGACAGGCGCTCCAGGAGATTCCTACGCTTCCGGCTGGGAGCCAGTCATTACCAGTTCAGAGCTCTGCCCTTTGGTCTCACCACAGCCCCCAGGGTGTTCACCAAATGCATGGCAGTAGTCACGGCTCACCTGAGGCATCAAGGATTCCAGGTGTTTCCATATCTAGACGACTGGCTCCTTACTGCTACTACCAGACATAAACTCCCTCAAGCCAGGGACTATACAATCACAATTTGTACCCAGCTAGGCATTACTATAAATTTCGAAAAATCTGCCTTATTGCCCTGTCAATCTATTACCTATATAGGAGCAAATTTAGATACAAGAAGTATGTCCGCAAGGCTACCGCCAGACAGGGTGGCCACAATTCGACAGCAAGTTCACATCCTCATGCAATGCAAAAGGGTACAAGTCAGGTTGGTCCTTCAAACTCTGGGTTCTATGGCAGCGGCAATACCTCTGGCCCGTTTTCACATGAGAATCCTTCAGTGGCTTCTCTTCACACAGTGGTCCTTTCAACAGCTTCCCATGGCTCACATGATCTTAATTACAGAAACATGCAAAAGGCACCTTTCCTGTTGGATGGTCTCCCCACTAGTGTCTCAGGGCAGACCATTCATCCAGCCTCCCCCAGTTGCCACAGTGACCACGGATGCCTCACTGATAGGGTGGGGGGGCATTATCAGGGCAGTACAGTCCAAGGCATTTGGCAGCCTCACGAGTACCATCTGCACATAAATGTTTTGGAGATGAGAGCCATGCTCCTAGCTTTGCAAGCACTTCAGGACTCCCTCCCTTCCGGGACCATTGCAATCCAAACGGACAACATGTCAGTGGTGTGGTACATCAACAAGCAGGGCGGAACCAGGTCCTGCCCCCTATGTCGAGAAGCACTCAGACTCTGGAAGTAGGCGATTTCCTCCCAGTGATTTCTGATTGCGACTCGCATTCCTGGGAAGTCCAACATCTTAGCGGACAGGCTCAGCAGAGCTATTCTCATGCCTCACAAGTGGTCTCTGAATCAGGTAGTTGTGGATATGATCTTCTGCAAATGGGGACAGCCTTGCTGCGATCTGTTTGCCACCCCCTTCAACAGCAAATGCAGCAACTACTTCTCCCTTTTACCGCTTCCCGATCACCCTCCCAGAGACGCTCTAGTCCACGATTGGCCTCAGGGACTTCTTTATGCATTCCCGCCGTTCCCTCTTATACCCAAACTCATACAGAAAGCTATATCATTGGGTTGCAAAATGATCCTCATTGCCCCTTACTGGCCTCGACAGATATGGTTTCCGTTCCTGCACCGTTACCTCCTCGAGCAGCTCTGGACTCTGGATCCTATTCCAGACCTGCTGATTCATCAATCAGAAGAGCTGCATCGATCCCTCCAAACACTCCAGCTCACAGCTTGGTTGATCCAATTCCAACCCTAGCTAGGCTTCCCAGCATCTCCTCGACTGTGCGTGAGATTGTCTCCTTTCACAAATCTGCTACTAGGAAGACTTATGCTAGCAAATGGAAATGTTTCTCTTGTTGGGCAGAGGCTAGGAACATAGATCCCTTTTCAGCCCCAGTTCACAAAATCTTGGAGTTCGTAACAGAGCTTTTTCATTCTGGGTCCGCTTCTGCCACAATCAGGGTTCAACTAGTGGCCGTCTCTAACTTTCATGTTGAGTTTTCTAATCTAAACATTATATCTCATAAGCTGTGTAAGGTCTTCCTCAGTGGGACGACTCTCCTTAGGCCCCCAATGAGAGATCCCCCTCCTCCTTGGGACCTTAATTTGGTACTAACCACCTTGATTATGCCTCCTTTTGAACCAGCAGCATCCTGCTCCATTAAGGTTCTATCTTGGAAAACTCTCTTCCTGGTAGCTATTACCTCAGCCAGACATGTCTCGGAACTTCAGATACTAAGTGTTCGTCCTCCATACTTAGTTCTCAGAGCAACCCTGTCCTTATGAAAAACTAATCCCTCCTTCCTTCCGAAAGTCTGCTCAGAAAATAATCTAAACCAATCTATAGACCTTCCTGTGTTTTTCCCTAACCACACCAATAAGGCAGAATACAAGTTACACCTTTTGGATGTTCATAGACAATTGCGTTTTTATCTGCATGGAACGAAGGATATAAGAAAGTCGGACCAACTTTTCCTTTCCTATGCTGAGGGCAAACAGGGTCTTCCAGTTTCCAAAGTGACCCTGTCCATGTGGTTGTCTCACATCATTACCTTCATCTATCAACTAAGAAACAAAGAGTTGTCTGCCAAACCAAAAGGTCATTCTACTAGGGCTCTGGCCACCTCTGTAGCCTTCCAGTCTAGGTTGTCCATGGACTCTATCTGTGCTGCCACCACGTGGGCAAATCCTCATACCTTTATTACTCATTACAAGTTAGACATGGTCTCCAGGAGTAGAGCTAACTTTGGTTCCACTGTTCTGAAGAGTCTTTTCCAATGAGCCACCCAGGATCATAGGTGCTAGGGACACTGTCCCAACAAGCAAGAAACGAAGGCGAGATAGACAACTTAACATAAAGAAGTTATGTACCTACCATAACGTTCCATGTTAGTTGCCTTCATCTCACCTTCTTTCTTGCGTCCCCCCCTCCATCCCCCTGTCCTATTGGACTGAGAGGAGTTTGTTTCACTGGCTGAGTGTTCTCTGGTTTGTTTTCTCTACTGACTTAGAGATTATAACAGGTAGATTTAACCCTCTGTTTGGAGGGGTTTCATTCCATAGCTATGGCTGGGGTTAGCTATTTCAAACGAGATCTGGGTAGCTAGTGCTAGGTATCATGGGATAAGGCATAGCCTCGAGCCAGTAAACAGCTCTCGAGCTATAGAAGATGGCCGAGTCAAAGCCAAGGATCGATCCCAACAAGCAAGAAAGAAGGCGAGATGAAGACAACTAACATGGAACGTTATGGTAGGTACATAACTTCTTTTTATATTCTATGTACTCATATTTACTAGTTTCCACTTAAATTTTGTTATTTAGATTGTCAAGGGTCTTAATCTAGACATTCACTTATGCAAAAGTAAGCAAAAAAATATTAGGTGTACATATATTATAATCTGTATACTTTTGCACCCCATACTTTACCATAGCAACCCATGATTATAGCCTGTCAACTTAAACTTGCTGCTGTTTAGCTTTTCCTCTCATTTTGCACTGTAATGCCTACATTTCTTAATACCAAAAAAAGAAAGCGAAGAATTAAAAAAGATCATCTCTTTACTTTAGTAACGTTAGCACATAGAAGAACAACTAAAATAATTGCTATAGAGCATGTAATTTACATTGTGAAAAGGATAGAATTGCTGCTAAGAACAGAAATTGTTTTACTTAGTTGCTATTTTCCTTCTTCCCCTTCCCTCAGTGCCCTTCCAAACATAAGTGTCAGATGTTTATTTCCCCACAAGTTTAACAAAACTAGCAAAAGTCCACTCTTTTCACTTTTTCTTATACAGCCATATTTCACAAATGCATTTTATGCTTTGCAGTCTCACATTTATTCAATAATTTCCATGTTTCTGTTTTTTTTTTCCATTTCTCCTCCATTTCCTAATTTCAGGTTCTGGTTAATTTCCAACGTTCTCCCAGTTCTTCTGGTCATCTCCTGTGCTTTGTCTCTCAAGCATTTTCCTTTTGAACAGTGGAAAAAGTTCACTGGCAAAGTCTCCATATGTGCTTTATCCTCAGAAGAATGTGAAGCAGAGTCACCTTCTGCTTGATTGCTCATTTTTTGTTTGGCAAACTTTTGTATTTCTTCCTCAGCATGTTCTGCATCCAAGAATTACTTTAATCCTGCAGGAAAAAAAAGTATTTTGAAGACAGCTGGATACTGCAGCTTGAATCTCACACGTGTCTCTCAACATTCCCTGATTACTGGAATACATTTTGTTTCTCTTCTGCCTTGTGTATAGTGAATAATCATTTTCCACAAATGCGCTGCTGTCTCCAACTTTTAATACTTTACCCTTTTGCCATAGTTTTGTCAGGATCAACTTTCTGCTGGTAGGTGTGTGTCTTTGCTAACACAGTTCTTGTCTGCTTTCTCATGGTCACATTTGGCGCATACACACAGTATGTGCCCTTTCAGTTAACAGTCCTTGTTGTGGGATACCAGTCCAGTTGCTTATTTGTGCCTTCATAAAATTAATACAGCCTATTCCTTCTAGTTTCTCTGGTACAACAGAAAATCTCAGATTTTCCCTATGTGGAATCCATGTCTTGCACTAAAACTGGAGCTTGAACTGCTTTTTGTTAATCAGCTGCAGGATTCTTCCCTGTTAGTGTTTTCTCTTCACCTTTTCTTGTTGATTTTCTTTAAGGGTTTCTTCGTTTCTTCTTTGCTGGCATCTAGACAGTATATTTACTAGCCAGTAACTGAATTTGCTAAAAGTGTCCGAGTTCCTGGCCTTTGTGTTAAAGTTTCTCTTTTCACACTAGGGAGAGCTGAAGTTAGGCTGTTGATCAGTATGCAACCGTTTTGGAAAGCCTGCTGCAAAGAAGTGTTATGCTTGCAAGAGGAAAGATTTTTTCTGTTTGACAAAGAAGAAACATGCCCTAATTGATTGGGTATTCCTGCTATTCTTTCTTGCTGCTCAATTTTGGCTGGGCATTTACTTACATCAAAAGTACATCTGCTAGACACCTTTGCTTGTCTGCTGGTTCCCCCTCTTTCTTCAAAATTCTAAGTCAAACAGTTTTGGAATGGTATCCTGCACATCAGTCCACCAAGGAGGAGCTGTTACTCCTCCTCCTCCATATGACCTAAATTATATCTTGAAAAAATTTACTCTTTCACCATTTGAGTCTGCTTCCTCCACTTTGTTTAAATTCTGTATTTGGAAGACTGTTTTACATGTAACTCTGAATTCAGTCAATAGGGTTTCAGAACTGCATGCACTTATGGCTTTCCTACATTTTGTCATCTTTTATAAGGGCAGGGCAACCCTTGGGACTAACCCTTCATTTGTGAGTAAGGTAGTTAGGTTTTCTTAAAATCGGTCCATCAGCCTCTCCACATTTTTTCTTTAGAAATGAGTGAGACACTCTAGCCACTCCTTGGATATCCACAGACACATCCAGTATTACGTGGACAAAAGAAAAGACATCACATGGTCTGACCAACTCTTTCCTTTCACGACAATAAGTAAAGTCTTCCAGTATCCAAACAGTGTCTTGATGGAATTAATTTGCCATTTCCTTTTGTTAGTGTTTGCATGACAATCCGCTCACAGGTATTGCTAAATCCCATTCTGTTAGAACTCTTGCGTCTTTTCTAGCCTTTTCCGAAGGATTAGATTTGCCTCTCTTAAAGCAGTTTTCAAAGGTATGGATTCTTAGTCCATTTTGGAGGCAGCAACATGTTCTATGCACACTTTTACCAAAACATATATGACTGGTTTTCCATGGCTAGAGGTAGATTTGATAAAGTTCAAGTGATTTTTAGACCCCAGCTTTGTCTTCTCAATCAAATTCCCTCTCTACTTAGTCAGATTTGGGACTCTTCTCATCAGCCAGTAATATTGCAGCAAGGATCCAAGGAAGGATATGGTGAGTTGTTTAAGAACTTACCATAACTGTAGACATCCGACTAATCACTACTGCAGTATTACATTCTGTGCCCCCCTTCCTCCTTATTGCTTTCTTTTGTTGAAGTGGGCAGACCTTCATTTCCCTGCTTCTTCCTGTTGGCAAGTGTAACTTTTATTTTTGTATTTAGTATACCTCCTCTTCTGCTTCAGTTTCCATTTCTCTGGTCTGGGGCAATTCACATCTATATGCCCCTTCTATATCTCCTAGCTCTTTCGAGCTTTGGTCATATGTCAGGCATGTGGTGCTAGAGAAAGGTGCCCAGGCTTTAGCATCCTAGCAGGATGTATGGCTATCCTTAGCAAGATATCCCATCACTCCAGTGATGAGCAAGACATCAACTGTTATGGTTAGCCTTTACACAGCTGTACTGTATGTACATTAGGAAAGTGGGAAAATATGGAAAATAGAAGAGAAGTTCTTGTTTTAATAATGTAGACCCAAAAAAGGAAAAGACTGATAATAGAAAGTCCTGTTATAATGGTGTGGTACTAAAAATGCTGCAAGATGATGGTACAAGCAATATTAATGGATAACTGCTGGTGAAGATGAAAAAATATGGGGGAAAACTTAAGCAGATGTTCATATTTTATATTTGAGAGTAATTCAATGTGCATGGTGTAGTGGCACATTGGTTAGCATTGCTGACTCAGATTATGGTTAAGCATGTAGGTTCCCTCCAAAATGTGTTTAGGTATGTTTTTACTGCGTACGGCACTGTTCTCATGCATTCTGTAGCATGTAGTTATGGGGTGTGTGAATGTGTGCATATGTCTTGTGATGAGCCCAACATTCCATGCAAGATTGGTTCTGCATTTGCTTCCACTGGTTGCTGGGGTAGGCTGTGGTTCCTTGATGACCATGAACAGAATAATGTGGGTACTGGAGAAGGTAGGAATAGCAGTGTAATCAATAAGTGTTTTCAGTGGTAATACAATGCAGTCACAGTTTGCTTTAATAATGAAATATTTTGTAATATATACAAAAACAGAATTATATTTTTCTCTAAAGTTTGTTTCCCAAACAACTTTTCGTTTCTTGTAAACTCTAAATTGAAACTGTACATACAGGTATATATTGTCAGGGTACTTGTTCAAGCAGACTTGAGCTTTCACTTGACAGTAAGAAATTCACACGTCGATATTGCTTGTCTGCTGTGATGTGGAAATGTTGCATTTTTTCATAATTCTTAGTATCACAGCTAGTAGTACTTCAGTACAATGTATTATAAATGGCCAGAGTTTTTCTCTCTCTCTCTCCGTGGCATTTCGTGCTATGTCCATCAACAGACTGTAGCTTTCTCATTTATAAAATATGAATAACTGACAAACTGTGATTAATATCTGCACTGTAGGACACCATAGTTGTCACAGGTCTCATTGTAAAATCTGCTTCTATTTTGTGTTTTTGCACTCAGTTTTTCAACTTGTGTTTCTAAATGGTGGTATCCTGCAAGCCAGCTAGAAGTGGGAGGAGCTATGTCATTAGGTATGCATGTTTTACGCAAATTATCTGTCCATTTTGTTTGGCCAAATATACCTACTTTTCAAGAGTCTTTATACAGATTTTCAGTATCTGCAGCTTGAGAGATATGCTTTAGACTTAGGCTGGGGTTGGGACAAGAGAATAGGAAACACACAAATATTAAAGTAATTATACTTTTGTTAGCATTCAAAAAGGTTTGGACACTGGAGACCTTCCAGATCCTCACAGACAGCACTTATTTGGTGTGTTATGTCAATGAACAGTGGGCTATCCACTGTTGTATTCTTTGCGGGTCAGCTAGGAAGCATGGAATATTGCTTAGAATATCAGGGAAGAAAGAATGAGAAGATCCCAGATAGGCCCACACAAGGGGAACTTCAAATCACTTTTATAGGTTCATAGGTAAGTATTAGGCTAGCTGCTCTTGCAGGCTGTTTTAAGCCTAGCCAATTTCCCTTTTTGTGCTTGAAATAACCCATCCCATTTGGTTATAGATTGGCCTTATCCACCCCATGGTTGATAATTATATGTTACCCATAATTAGAATAACTGGGATCATACTACAGATAAATGCTTTATCCCATGCATGTGTTCCCTCAGATTAGGAACTGCACTTGTCCATTAGTAGTACAGGGGGCAATTCTGAGATAAATTTTGTTTCATATCCATAGATCCAAACTGTGCTTGAAAATGGACAAGGATGAACTTTGTGGATGGGGTGTCTGCCATAGTAGAGGTGCCCTCTGCAAAATATACCTGCCCCTCCAAAACCATTCTGTTGATGTTGCAGAAGAGGTTTAGATTCCTAGACTGTGTTTCTGATGACATTTGACTTGCTGACGTACAGTAAATCCATCAGGAATGAGTTGGAGGATATCTTGTATGCAAGACAATTCACCTCTTAGCAGTCTGTAGAATACTGACTACAGTGGCAGGATTATGAGGAGGTACATATAAGGCATGTTTAGGCCTTGTATCCTTTTTAGTTGCATGTGTCTGGACAGATACATGCGGAAAGCGGCAGTGTATTCAATGATTCTCCTAATTAAGGATGTATTGTCAATGTGATAGTTCCCTCGGATAGAAGACTTGCCAAATGATGCAGTAATGCATTTTTTGGCATTTAGTTTCAGGCCATGATTTTGAAACCAGTTATTTATTTGAGACAAACCTTCCTGCAGGATGACTGTCATTTCGGTATTTGACTGCTTCTAGTTTGCAGTTGTCTGCAAACTTAGTCAGCCAGAGCCCTTTGGTATTGGCTTTTACTTCAGAAAAGTAGTTGCCAAGCAGGAGAGGTACAAATCCCTGGGGGGACTCCACTGGTGTCTAGCCTCTTTGTGGAGGTAACTTCCCCTATTTTATCTGCAGCCTGTGAGCCAGTTGACATTTCAGCAAGTGACATAGGGGTTTATTCCCAGTTTATTTAGATTTTCTACTGTGCTACTATCTTAATGACCAGCTTACATTAAAATAAAAAGCAATACAAAACAATTGGCCAATAAGCAAAACAAGTATAACTTTAATAAATTTAACAAACAACTAGCCCCTCTGCTTATGCCTTCAAAGGTTGTAAAATTTGATACAACTGAGTTTAAATAAACAAATCGATTAAGAAACAACCAGTCACAAACCTTAATTAACTATTTAGAGGTACTACTAAAAACCTTTTTCACAATGTCAAACATATGTACTCCAAAGAGTATGCATATATATTTTATACTAATAAAACAAATTACTAAACATTTAGATATTTAAATATATACATATAAACAAACAAAACCTTACAAATATATTAAACACGTAATAAATAATTTGTTTATAATTCAAGTTAGATGGTTGGAGGGTATCATAAGAAATAATTAACTATGCTTCCCTCCTTAAAGGATACAAAATATCAGATTCATCAAGATGCAGCTCGGAGTTCTGACAAACATCACAAAATATTTCAAAAGAGATGGATCACCACTATTCTATGTTCTTTACAAAAATGCATAGCACAAGACTAATTAAATTATCTCCAATGTCTCTAACATATGTACATTTCCTGACCTGCATAGCTGAATGCCCTGTATAATAAATATGTAGACATTTCAGTCCATACACCACTACTGTTTGATAACTGTTCTTATTACCAGAGGCATCAGTATAATTCTCATTAATATAGAACTCTGATCTAATATTTCTGTGGTGGCAAACTGAACAACCCTTACAATCCTTTTCAGTTCCCTCACTGTGTAAAAGCACTATGCAGTAATAAATCAGAGATACTTAAAGAATATTTATATAAAATCTGCAACTTTGTTTGAAAAGATTGAATCTGAGTTAATAATACTCAAGCAGTGCCACATATGTGAAACCCCCTCAATAAAAGGACCACACCTAGTGACAGGATATAGATCTTCCTTTTGATTCTGCCATTGATTTTTCTTTTAACTAAAAAACACAAAATTAACGTTTTGTAACCAACTTTTAATCCTTTCACCTTATAATGAAGAAAGTAACTGTAAATCAGTATATACCCCCTTTATAATAAAGCTTGAAACAATATCCCCGGTTACCTTCTCAAATTCCATTTCTTCAAAGCACAAAACCTCTAACTCTAAAGAATTCTCCATATGGTAAGGAGTTCATAAGGGAAATCTTTCTGGATCGGTTAACAAAATGGGGTATGCCAGATGTTGACCCTCTTGCTCTAGTGGAAAACAGCTGATCATTTTTTGCTGCAGGACAGTAGCTTCAGCAGCTTGTAAAATAAATGCCTTCTACTTGAATTGGATAAGCCTATTTCTTTGTTTTCCCTGTTATGCATTTAATCCCAGGGTTCACATTAGATCAAGGAGGAAAGGCCAGCAGTCATAGCGATAGCTCTCTGTTGGCCCAGGCAACATTGTTTTTCCATCTCGCTAAGCCTAGCAAGGATAGATCCAAAAAAGCATTGTCTCAATGTGTGAGTTTCTTCACACAAAAAAGGGTTCCTAATGCACCCTGACCTGACTACCTGACAGATTGGATGATCTAGCACTCCTCGCTTCCGGGCAGATGTTTTGGGAGGATGTGCTACCCATAATGAGGGATGGTTGGAAGCCTAACACAAGGAAGTTATACTTAGCAAAATTAAAACGGTTGTCTTCTTTGGGTGCTTGTCCAGAGATTAAGACCTGAACACAGCTTGAGCATCAGTGTTTTTGAATTATTTGTCATACCTTTTTAAAACTGGCTTAGGCATAAAAAAATGCTGTGTTGACACACCAAAAAAAAACTTTTTGCAGAGGGGCAAGTCCCCCCCACACCACACTTTTATTTATATATATATATATATATATATATATATATATATATATATATATATATATATAAAATAGTCTCAGACTTAGTATCTGTAAGTCCATTTTTTTGGTCATTCAGTCTCCATGTTTTGGGACTCGCCACAGTGAGTCCCGATATGGTTACCAGTGGCTTATCTTATGCCTCCTTAAAGGCAGTGTTTCTGCTGTGTTGTTATCCTGCCTTCTTACCCCCCCACCACCACTATCATATCCCCATCTACCAATGAAGCATTTCTTTAAGGGAATGTTACAACTCAGACTACCTAGAAAGGACAGTACTCCACCATGGTACCTTCTCTGTGTATGAGATAATTTCACTCTTCCCCACCTCCCTGCACTGTTTTTAACATAATAATGTTTATTTGAAAATCACAGTAATAAACAATGTACTGGCAACCCTCATTCATGTTGCCATTATTCTTCTGTTGGTGGCTGGTTCTGTCACTCCTCTACTGCATATTTTCCCATTTATTTGCATTCAAACTCTGCCCAGAGTCAAGTTAGATTATACACTTAATCGGCTATTTTTCATACATTTTGGTTAGTGTGTACCTATCCTTTTAATTTAATTATTATTTATTGTAGGGGTAACAAACTGCAACTGTCTATGGACAAACTGCAACAAACCCCTCCTCCTAACCACTCCATAGGTTGTCATGCTGAGCATTTCCCCATTGTTTTCAGTTTCCTTCACTTATCCAGTACTTTCTCCCACCATACCTTCAACTTTGTTCTATGCCATTTCTTTTCCTTTCTTTTGTCATTGCCTTTTCCTTTTGACCCATTTAAGTGACTATCCTTTCCAATTTTATACTGGGTGGTTCAGCCTACTTCCATTATCATTGCAATCAATTGCCTATTTACTTCAGTCCCTAGTAAAAGTAATTGTTTAGATCTGATGATGTCCTTTTCATTCTTGCTCCATATATGGGTTTAGTAGGATTCGGATCTGATCCTCGGATCAGACTTGGCCATTTATTTCAGACTTAGGATCCAGCTCTTGAGCTCCTCCCTGTGTCCATAATGCTGTACTGTATCACCAAAGCTCCAGATCTCATTTGCCTCCTTTGGGAACTGACGCAGGTTTCCATAGCTCTCAAACGGTTTCTGGGTATTGTGAGTATTAGGAAAACTTTTCTAAAATTTCTTTTAACTTTTTTCTTCTGTTTAAATTTCCTCCCTTTCCTTTCAGTTTTATCACTGGCATTAGGTTTCCCTTCCCTTCTACTATATTAAATAATACTCTGCTTTACCATGGTTGGTATTCCCTTTTTATAAGTGTATTTTTCTGTTGCGATTGTTGGTAGCTTAAACTTAGACTTATCTGCAGTTATTTTTTTTGAACTAAGTCTTTTTTTCCTTGCTGTTTTCTTCTTGTGTTGTTATTCCTGTGTTGTTTTTTTCTTTGCTACCACGTCAGAGAAACCCACAGGGTTTAAGAAGTGCACTTCTTGTGGGCATAAAATCCTGAATTTAGATGCCCACAAGGTGTGGGTGTATTGTTTAGGGGCTGATCATCTGGACATTAGTTTCAATATTTGTTCAACCTTTAGTCCGAGGGTCTTAGGAGATTGACACAACAAGTTCATTTTGAGAGGACTTCTACCATCTGATTCTACTTGAGGGGCTAAAACTCCTCTAAACATGGTAAATAAGCTCTCCTGGAGCATAGGAAGTGCTCCCCTCTGAAGTCCCCCAGTCTTCATTGCAGCCTCCTTCAAAATCTAGAAAGACTTCTGAACCTTAATTTTTAGATCCTAAGTCTGAACCATTGGATTTGTAGCCTTCAGATCCTGGACCATTTACTGAAGTCCTTACAATAGGCCCAACTACTGTATCCTCAGATCCTAACCATGGTTCTCTCTATAGGAGTACTACATCGGAGTATTCTGTCAAACTCATTTCTCCTACCCCTCCTTTGAGGCTGATTCATACATGCCTGGATGCGACTTTGTGACTTCATGGACTCTTAAGACATCTTTTATTAATGCCCTCTTTGATGGCACTTCCCTGTTAGGCCATCACTTAGACACTGACCCACAATGAGCAAGAGAGAATTACACTTTCTGCCTTAAGAATCAAGTTTTCTATGTCTCAGTGAACCTTTTCTAGGAATCAGAGGCAGTAAAAGATGTGTGGTTCTGAAAACCTCTGGATTCTTTCCAAGATCCACATGGTGACAGTTTCTTCAGAGGCAGAGGGATAAATTTCAACGGCAGACGTCACCCTACAGGCAGAGGATGTCTGCAAAATCAATCATGGATTTCAGGATTCTCTCTTGGACAGGCCTTTTTAGCACTCCTGAAGTGCTGCCCAACTGTCCAACTCTGGAGGCAGTTGGGGGGTCGATTGTCCTTGCACCAAGATGCCTGGGTAAATTAACATAATATCCAGAGGCTGTTACATATCATTTTCCCTTCCTCCTCCCAAAAGTAAGAAGCTTCCCTGTGTTCTGCCCAGTCAGAAAAAGGCAGCAGCACAAGAGATTTGAAGCTGCTAGACAAAAGTCATCCAAAAGATCTCTCTAGACCAGATAGGTTTTTGGTACTCTTTTTAGTGCCAAAGAAAACAGGGACCTGAGACCTATTCTGGATCTAAGCAATTTAAATCCGTTTGTAAAGAAAGCAAAGTTACAAATCATGCTCCACTCCATTCTGCCTTTTTTTCTCAAGGATGACTGGATGTGCTCTATAGATCTTCAGGATGTGTACTTATAGGTTCATAGGTAGGTACTAGGCTATCTGCCCGAGGGCATTTATAAGCCTAGCCAGAGTGTGTTGGCTTTCGCCACCCCATTGATTAATTAACTGATCCTCTGTCAAGCAGAGCCAATGAAGTGATCCCAGGGGTGTATTTTCTGTTACCCATCCACTTGTCAAGGTTTCTCTTGAAGAGTGTTAGCGAGGAGCTCTGCCTGATGTAATTTGGAATTTTGTTCCAAAGCATGGAAAGTCTCTCTAACAGGAGTCTATCCCTCCAGCATGTTCTGTTTATTGTTGTGGCAATGTTTAGCTTACTAGAGCCTAGGTTTTATTCTCTAGTGCGCAATATTATTTTGGCTTCTCAAAAAGAATCAACCAAAAAAGTTTACAGAAGCAAATGGAAATGATTCTCTCTCTTTGTGCTTTGAATAAAGGCATCAACCTTTTTTTCTGATCCAGTTGCTGTGATTATGCAGTTCTTTACAATGCTGTTTGAGGAAGGAGTTAGTTTTTCTATTAAACTTCAAGTAGCAGCTATCTCCAATTTTCATTACCGGCAATGGACATGTTTCTCTGACTTCTTAATTATGTAAAGCCTTCATGAAAGGAATTTTTCTTTTAAGACCTCCAATTCAAGATCACTCTCCACCTTGGGACCTTACAGTTGTGCCACAAGGACCAACTTAAAAGCCCTCTGAGCCTTCAGCTAAGTCTGATCTGAAGTTTCTATCATGGAAAAAAGCTTTCTTGGTAGCAGCCACTTCTGCAAAGAGAATGTCTGATCTCCAAGCTCTCTCTTCCAAATCTCCATACATAATTTTTCATGTGGACAGCGTCTCCTTACAGACTAACCCTTCGTTTTTACCTAAAGTGGCTTCAGAGAATAACATTACCAATCCATTCATTTACCTGTCTTCTTTCCAAATATTTCCAGTAAAGGAGAGTACATGCTACACCTGGATGTACACAGACCATTACATTTTTATCTTCATAAGGCAAAACAGTTACGAAAATCAGATCAACTTTTTGTTTCCTTTTCCTCAAAGACTGGGTTATTGAGTGTTTAAAGTCACTCTAGCGAAATGGATTACTGATTGCATCTCTTGGATTTAGTCACAAAAAGGCATGACATTATCTAAGCTTCCCAAAGCTTCTTCAGATCAATGGCCGGTTCATCTGCTGTTTTATTCAGAACATCCATTGACAACATTTGTGCTGCAGCTACATGGTCCAGTGCTCATACTTTTGTTTTGCAAATTGGATATTATTTCTAGAAATAGAACCTTCTTTGGTTCAGCATTGATCCGGAATATTCTTCCATGAGGGCCACCCAAGAGCAATGTTGCTGGGGATGTTTGGGAGGGAAGTTGAGGAAGAATGAAAAGGACGGCATCAGATTTAAAAGTTATGTTCTTACTATATTTAGGTATCTGTGTTGTCCATTTTCATTCTTCCTCAACTTCCCTCCCATCCATCCCCCATCCAGAACTTCTGCATTGACTTATTGGACTGCAATGAAACCTAGAGTTCCAGGTTTGAGCCCTGTCTGTCTTCATCTCCTGGGGATTGGACAACAAACTCTATCTGGGGCTTTGGTGATACAGAAGAGCATTCTGAGTACAGGGAAGACCTCAAGAGCTGGATCCTAAGTCTGAAATAAGCAGCAGAGTCAAATCCGAGGATTGGATCTGAACCCTTAGTTTTAAACCTATACATTGAGGAAGAAAGAAAATGGAGAACACGGATACCTAGTTATGGTAAGAACATACCTTTTAATTAACACAACCTTGCTATTATTTTTCCTGTTTAAGGTCTTCTTTAAACTGGCCCAATATTGGAATTTTGGAAACATTTTGGTTAGTCTATTTGGTGTATAGTTATATTGATAGAGACATTACCATATGAAAATCAAAAAATATACCTGGATAACTACCATTTTTCCCACACTCCCACTGGAGTCTCCTCATAAACTTTTTTCCATTCATTTCTTATTCTCCCCATTATTCCTTTATCTTTTGTTCTCAGTGCCTCATAGGTTCATAGATTAATACTAGGCTATGTGCCCATGTGGGCCATTTCAAGCCTAGCCAATTATCCTAAGTGAGACTCAAACCCTGCACCTTGTGGCTATAAGGTAAATGCCATAGCCATTATACCAACCTCCCACCCTTGGACCTCATACCCTTAGAAATCAAACCCCTTACTTATTCTTTCCTCTAGCCTTCATTTGTCAATTACATTCACTGTTTTAGGTTCCCTGATGTTTCCTTTTCTTTCTCATTTAACTATTAACCCTTGATGGTTCCATTACATTCTGTTAGGCAATGTCCAATGTTCATCGTGTTTCACTGTTGCAGTCATTACACTTGGGTTATCCTGCTGGCAGGCTACCCGCAGTCGGCCTGAATTCCAAAGTCCTGGTCCAGCATCGGTTGCTGTCGCCTCTTCCCTGACGTCAGTGCGCCAGGGGTATAAAAGATGCAGCCGACGCCATTTTCTTCAGTCTTTCTTGCCGTGCTGTTCCCTTAGCAAAAGCAGTTTGCAAGTGCCGGTCGGCCGACTCCTGAGATTTTTCAAATTGAGTTTCAGATCCGAAGTCTTCTATAAAGTTAAGTACCCTGTTGGGGAAACTTTTTTCTTGCTCCAGACCGATGTCAGAAAAAGTTAACTGTATTTCTTGTGAGAAGCAAATACCTCATAAGAATTTTCATTCTTACTGTATTCCTTGCCTAGGCCCTGATCACGATGTTGCTAGTTGTCGGTTTTGTGCTAGATTTCACCAATGCACTATTAAGCGTTGGTACGATTTTGCTTTTCATTACTTTGGCCGAAGGTTTAACTATATAATGCTGTCGAAACAACCAACGACCAGATTTCATAAAAAGCGCAAGGAAAAAGAAAAGGACATGCATCCGAGGTCCAAAACGACGATGAAGCCTCTTCTAGGCCAGTTGCCGGTTCTCAGTGAGGTGCTTTCGCAGCCCCTGACTCCCGCTACCTCAGAGCCACAGGCCGCCTCCGACTCCCACATGGAGACAACTAGGCCTCTGGATACTCAAGGTATTGGGCCTTCGGAAACTAATCCCTCAGATGGGTCCAGAGCCGCTGAGCAGGCATCGGCTTCTGAGGGTGTTTTCAGACCTGCACAGCTTTATATCAAGCCAACTTCAGCATCCAAGACAAAGACTAAAACAGTTTTAAAGACAAGGAAACAAGTACAGCATTCTCCAGGACAGACTTCCATGCCTAAGAAACAGATGCTCAAAATGGCCGAAGACCTAATTACTTTGATCAGGGGTTCCCATCCCCCTCCTGGTAAGAGGCCTAGGCAAGATATAGAATATGATTCTTCTGATCAGGTTTCCATTTCCTCTGACTCCTCTTCAGAACAGGGATACTCTGTTCCTCCCTATGAGGATTCTGATGCTGAAGAATCTATTCCTTCAGCTTCTCCTCCTGAGGATTACTCATTTGGGGAAACCCTGCATACTATGAGGGAGTATTTCCACTGGAAGAGCCAAGATTATTCAGATTCTAAGAAAAGTCTTAGAGACTTTCTTCTTTTGCCTCAGCACAGACCTCTTGCTATTCCACCTGTTCTAGACATTGTAGATGATGTATTTTCAGAGTCCAGCCTGTCTCCCGACTCTTAACCTCTTGCACCTGTTAAGCCAGACAAGATACTACAAGGTTCCAGATTCTCATAAATTTCTATATAAAAATCCTGCTGCTGACCCAGAAACTATTTCTCAGGGTCCCAAAGGGGTCAAGGCTGCTACTACAAAAACCCTGTCCCCTCAGATAAAGATTCTAGGGCACTGGATAGATGGGGGAAAAAACGTTTCCACTTCTGCTAATCCTTGGCTGTAAGGGCTTTAAATTGTCTCTGTTAAATTAGAAAATGTTGACAAATTCTGAATGTTCTGAGAACAAGGAATTGCAGCATTTATTGCATGCAGCTGAACAAGTGGGAAAACATACTTTGCAATGTGGTAATGATTCACTGGAGGCCTCTTGCAGGGCCGCTGTAACAGGTTCTGTTATTAGAAGGCATGCTTGGTTAAAGGAACAGACTCTGCCTGATCATGTTAAAGCAAAATTATTGGATGCTCCATTACAGCATAATACTTTGTTTGGTGTTAAGGCAGAAGAGGTGTTGAAGAAAATGGAGGATAAAGCTAAACCTATGCAGACAGTGAAGGATTTCTTACAGGTGCAGCCACCCAGATTTAGCAGGAACTGGCCTTCTAAGAATTGGTCCTTTCCCATGTCAGACAGGCCATAAAGTCAGACAACAGCCCCAGGGCTCATACAGGCCGAAACAATGGGGTGCTTCTACCTCCAAAAGCAGAGAAGACAAATCACAGCCATATAGGAAACTGTCCCAATGACTTCCCTCTGCCCGTGCCAAGCATTTATCTTTTGGCAGCACCCTTAGGGGGAAAACTAGCACTTTTTTCACAAAATTGGCACACTATCACCCAGGACAAATTGGGTACTAAGCATAGTCACTCAGGGCTACAGGTTCCACTTTCACACCCTTCCAAAGGCAAAAGGTATGCCAGACCTGCCACACAATCAATGGGCAGAGGCACAAAAAACAAGTTTCATATCTCATGGACATGAGGGCTATTCAGACAGTGCCACTACAAGAGCAGGGACAAGGATGTTACTCTAGATTTTTCTTAGTACCAAGAAAGGACAAAGCATGGAGACCAATTCTGGACCTGTCTATTCTAAATACTTTTCTGGACATTCCGAAATTCAAAATGTTGACTCTGCAGCAGCTTCTGCCTATGCTGGGCAAGAAGGCTTGGCTTGTAACTTTGGACCTCAAAGAGGCATACCTGCATGTCCCAATCAGACAGTCTTGCAGAAGATACCTCAGATTCATAGCTGGCTCAATGCACTACCAATTCTCTGCACTGCCCTTTGGCTTATCTACTGCGCCCAGGGTCTTCACAAAATGCCTGGCACCAGTAATTGCATTTTGCAGACAAAGAGGAATTCAAATATATCCTTACTTGGATGACTGCCTCATTCAAGCAGAGACCAAAGACATTCTACTAAAGCATGTGGTGTTTGTAAAAAGATTACTAATTTGCCTAGGGTACACAGTAAACGAAAAGAAATCAAAACTAGTACCCTCTCAAGAGATAATATTCCTGGGTGCAAGCTTAAATACAACTGCCCAGGCGGCTTATCTCATGCCAGACAGACAAAGGCAACTGACTTCTTACTTCAAAAGCAAGGCAACAAAAACCCAGTTATCTGCAAGAAAAATTTTGCAGGCTCTGGGCTACATGGCCTCCTGCATTCTGCTAATTCCATATGCAAGACTACATATGAGGAAACTACAATGGTATCTAAAAAGTGTTTGGACTCAACATTGCCACAGTGAAGGATTTCACTCATTCCCTGCCTGCAACAAGAGTTTCGATGGTGGGCACAGGCCTGTCACCACAACAAGGGACAGCCATTCACTTTACCCACAGCCAGGCAAACACTAACAGATGCATCAGATTATGCCTGGGGGCCCACATGGCAGGAAAATGTATTCAGGGCACATGGCCCCCAAGCCAAAGGCATCTTCACATCAATCAAAAAGAGATGCTAGCTGTATAAAATGCCCTGACAGCCTTCAAGGAGCTACTTCATCCAGGACAGCTGCTGATAGACGGACAGCACCACAGTTGTGTGGTACATAAACAAGCAGGGGGGCACATATTCCTACCCCCTCTGCAGACAAGCCATGATTTTGTGGAACACAGCGTTGACCTACCAAGTACACCTGCAAACACAATTCCTGCCAGGAAAAACAAATGCTCTGGCAGATGAACTAAGCAGAAACCTCATGGATCCTCACAAGTGGAAACTAAATCTTCAGCGTGATAACAAGGAAATGGGGATGCCCAGACATAGATCTTTTTGCCTCCCCTCACAACTGCCAACTTCAGAGATTCTGCACAAGGACTTATCATAAACAAGCATGGAAAGTGGATGCCTTGTCATTCAGCTGGAACAACCTTACAGTATATGCCTTTCCTCCACTGCCTCTCCTCCCCAAGGTACTCTTAAAGGTCAGACAAGAGAAGCCACAAATGATACTAATTGCCCCAGATTGGCCACGCCAACACTAGTACCCAATCCTAAGGAGCTTGTCCCAAGGCCTAGCCTGGACATTGCCTCAAATTCCTCATTTACTGACCCAACAAAACAATCGCATCCTGCACAGCCAACTCAGAACCCTAAATCTAGCTGCATGGCGGATAGTGTAACCATTCAGAATACACCTCTCTCTAAAGCGGTTATGGATGTTATTTTGGAGGCCAGGAGGCCCAGCACCAGAAAATCTTATGCAGAAAAATGGAAGAGATTCTGTGCTTGGAACCAGGCACAAAGGAATTGACACACTTGTTCCAAATATTCCTCAGATTTTACAATATCTAACTGAGATGCTGGACAAAGGCCTATCCTCCTCATCAATTAAGATCCATGCCTCTGCCATTTCAGCTCATTACAGTACAGACCCACCGATTTTTTTCATATCCATTGCTTAGGCAGTTCCTCAGGGGGGCCAAAAATATAAGACCTCCAAGGAGAGCACCAGTACCTGCATGGGACCTCAATTTTGTCTTGGAAAAACTCTCACTGCCTCCTTTCGAGCCAGCCAATACAGCTGAGATAAAAGTCTGATCATGGAAGACAGCTCTGCTCCTAGCAATAACTTCAGCAAGAAGAGGCTCAGAGTTACAGGCATTAATGGCTGTGGAACCTTTTATTATCTTCCATCTGGACAGGGTTTCTCTAAGGACAAACCCAACATTTATGCCTAAGGTAGTGTCCAGTGTGGCTCTTAGCCAAACCATTCATTTGCCTGCTTTTTTCCCAAACCCACAGAATAAAGGGGAGAAACTTCTGCATTCTTTGGACATACACAGACAGCTACGCTTCTACTTGGACAAAACTAAAGCTTTCAGAAAGACTGAGCAACTTTTAGTGGCATATGCTGCAGGATCACAAGGAAAGGTGATCTCAAAGCAGACTGTTTCAAAATGGATAGGACACTGCATTCGTTTCTGCTATTCACAACATGGCAAGTCAGTGCCTAAGGGCATTAGACCACATTCTACCAGGGCAGCAGCCACCTCAGCAGCCTTCCTCAGAGGAGTACCAACCAAGGATATTTTGGAGGTTGCAACTTGGACTTCAGTGCACACTTTTACTAAGCACTACCACTTAACTTCTTTACTCTAAATCCAGAGCAGGCTTTGCCACTGCAGTTCTGCAGGGCTTTATAGCCACTCCTAATTCTATTTAGACCCAGCCGCCCAACCTCAGCTTTGGGATTTTACCCAAGTGTAATGACTGCAACAGTGAAACACGATGAACATAGTACAGTTGTGTACCTACCATAAATGTAGATGTTCAAGTGTATTCACTGTTGCAGTCCAAGTTACCCACCCACCATCCCCCTTTCTTTGCTGGGACTTATCTGTACTTCTCTATCCTATACAACCTATGTGGTGTATTTGCTTGTAGATGAAGGAAATGTTTATTTTTGTGCATGCATACTTATTGCATAATTTTCAGTCTACCAATTTGGGGGCATCTGACATCTGGGGCAAGAAAAACTGAAGAAAATGGCGTCGGCTGCATCTTTTATACACCTGGCACACTGATGTCAGGGAAGAGGCGACAGCAACCGACACTGGACCTAGACTTTGGAATTCAGGCCGACTGCGGGTAGTCTGCCAGCAGGATAACCCAAGTGTAATGACTGCAACAGTGAATGCACTCGAACATCTACATTTATGGTAGGTACACAACTGTACTTTCTTCTTGTAGCTCTCCTCAGCTTTTCAGTAATCCTCCTTTAAGTGTTTGCACCTTGTATTCTACATCACTTCTCCTCCTGTTCTATTTGCATAAGTATTTTTTCTTTCCTGTCTTTTCTTCCCACCTATTTGCAGCAGTTCTTCACTTCATTGAAATAATTCATCCTCCTGGCATTGTACTCTCTTTTGCATTTATTTTAATATTGGTAATTGAATTTCTGAACTGCAGTGTTCTATTAAAACTTCCCATATATCCTGTCTTATTCTTAGTTCTTTTTTCTCCCTTATCTGTTTCCAGTCAGCCTGATAATGTATGTCTAATAAACTAAGAATAGTAGCAGTCTGACAAGGTGTCAAATCACTTATTTTTGGCAGTTTCCCTTTATTCTTTGACAAAGTTATCACCTCCCATGCTATCTGTGGCTTTTCCCTCTAGAAAAAAATTCTCATTAGCTGCCTCACTTTTCTTAGATATGCACCACTAGGACACATCCAGAAGACCTGGATGAAGTACATAAGTTGCAGCAACACACACACAATTGCAAAACTTTTGTCTTTTGATCTAACTTGAACGGTTTCTGTTTTTGCTCCTGTTTCCATATTTTTTCATATTCTCGCTTAATTTCTCCAAATCTTTTGGGTTTCTTATACTGTGACAGGAATGGACCCCATTCTTAAGTCAAAGTACGATTAAAGTTCATGAAATTAGTATTGTTTCAATATTTGATGTCAGCTAAAAGTGCTCTTCGTTGCACCCGCAAAGTGCCCAGTAATGACTCCTTCTGCAATACACACGGAATTACATGTATTGGTAACATATCTAAATATTATTGTAGATACTTTTTTTTTTTGTGTATGTATATATATATATATATATAAGACCTGTTGCTCCTACTACTATTGGGGCTATCTGGGTATCTGTCTTCCACATTGCTCTTGTTTCTGCTTGCATATCGTGATATTTTGTGACGGTTTCTCTGTACGCAAGACACTGTAGTCAATGGGTATAGCAATTTCAGTGGTTAATGCTACTTTTGTCTTCTTTTCATGGACCACTATATCCAGTTTTCTAGCATCTGTCTTTTGGAACTGTTGGTAATTGGTGATCCTATGTGATGTAGACTTAATCATTTTCTATGATGCTTTGTGCCTTATGTTTCCAGTGTTTTTCAGCCACTTCAATACCATAATGTTTGCATAATCCCCAATGTAACAGTCTTGCCACATTATTATGACTTTTAGTATACCACCGTCCTGCCATTAGTGTCTCGCAGCCAGCAACTAGGTGTGCAACTATTTCCAATTCTGTTTTACAAAACCTACATTTGTCGGTTTGTCCCACATGTTAAATGGACTTTGTAAACCAGCATGTATGTAGCGCACTGTTTTGTGCCGATAATATTAACCTTTTATCTCTTGCTTTGAATTTGCTTCTCCTTAACCATTTCTGTGTTTGTTCCTGATCAACATGAGGTTCTTCCAGAAGTTTTCTATACTTGCAACTATATTTATACATTTTCCACATTTCTTGCCTTCTCCTCTGGTCCTTCCCCTTATATTTTTTCTTTTGTTTTTTAGCACATTCATTTGCTGCCTGATTTTTATCTACTTGTGGTTTGATTTCCATTCCTGCTTGATGCCAATATGCTTCTGCTAGCCTAAGTAGGGAAGTCATCTTAGATGTATTCTCCTCATGTTTTAAAACTTTCACTACATTTGGTTCCTGTAAGGTTAGCAGATGTGTGGAGTCTCACGATTGCAGATCTATACATGTAATCAATTTCAAGAAGGCCCATCACTCCTTCAGAACGGGGACTATATAATCTTGTTATTCACTGATTTTTATAAATCATTTGATGAGCATGAAGCATCCTTCTTCTTTTCCTGTCCAACACATTTTGGAGCCTGTCAGCCATTTCAGAATTGTAAGTTAGGACAGGAAGAGCAAATTGTTTTATAGCTTGGATTTTCTTCCTAGATGTCAATGCTGTTTTCAGGATTAATTTAAGTCTTCTAAAGTATTCCTTACTAAGTTTTATTTGCATGTGTTCATGTTCTATTGTTGACCCTTCATCAATTCCCAAATATTTATTCACTCCCTCTTGCTCAAATTATTTTATCCCAAATATTTATACACTCCCTCCTGCTCAAATTCTTTTATATCATTCTTGTTTTCTTGGTGCTGCAGTTTTCCTGCTTTAAGGGCTGCTTTTGCACATTTATCAAGACCAAATGACATTCTTATATCATCTGAAAAAGTTTTGACAAAACTTGCAGTTGTACTTTCAGTTCCTCATCTGATGAGCTATACAGTTTTAAATCATCAACAAAGAAAAGATGAGAAGTCTTTACACTTTGTTGTTTTCTAGGAGCCAAATTGTAACCATGACCTAAGCTGTTGAGTAGACAGCTTAATGGGTTAAGAGAAAGGAAGAATAGCAACGATGACAGAGTCACCCGGGAATATCCCCTTTGAATTTTTATCCCTGGAATAATAATTTGTCCTTTATCATGGCTTAATTGCAAAGTGGTCTGCCACTGTTTCATGGTCACTGTAATGTAGTCAATCAGTGATGGGTGTATCTTATACAGTTTTAAGCACTCTTTTATCCATGAATGTGGGATACTATCAAATGCTTTTTTGTAGTCAGTCCATGCCATACTTAGATTCTTCCCCTTTTTACAGTTCTCCACTATGACTTAAACAACAAATTAACCTTTGTTCCATATGACTTTCTTTTAATGCCCTTTTGTTTTATTGCCATAATTGAGTTTTCTTCTAAATGACTATAAACACTGTGTGCATAAATTCCAGTGCATAGTTTATACGTTGTCAGAAGGCAAGTTATCGGTCTGTAATTTGTATGGTCGCTTGCAGGTTCAATCTTAAGTAAGACCATTGTTTTTCCTGTTGTTAGCCAAGTTTGGTGTCTGTCTGGGGTGCACATATAAATACTTCTTACTCATAGCTAAATCTTCATCCAAAAGATGTTAATACTTTTAACCGGAAGTTAAGTACTGCATCTGGGCCTGGGGTTTTCCAAGTAGAGGGTTTTCTTAACTTTGTTGCAATCTTTCTGGCTGTTACTTCATCACATTTCATATCCTGTACATTTAAACTTCTTATTCTTGTACTACTTCTATCCATTTAGCATCTTTATTGTGTTCCACAGGATCTTCATAAATACTTCTCCAACATGTATGGATTTCTTCTTTTTTGGCCGTCTTTCAATTCCTTTTACCTTGTTTCCCAATTCTCTGTAAGACTTTTTTTTGGTCATGAGTAAATTGTTTATTTTGTACTTTTGCTTTATCTTTATCTGCGTATCTTCTAAGTTTTTCTGCCTGTGCTGAGATTTTTAGTTTATTTGCAGTAGTGCATTATAGATCCTGGTCCTTTCTAATACTGCACATTGCTTTTATGACATCTATCTTTGAGTATTTTTGTTGATCTGTTCCCTCTTCTATACTTTTCTAACAGCGACACTTCTTGTTTTAGTTGCTTTATAGTTTTCTCATTTGATACTTCCATGATGGCATTTGATTTTCTTTCCTTTCTCTCCCTCACTACCTTGTGTTATTGTGGTAGAACTTTATCAGTTATTAATTTAGCTGCACAGTAATATATCCTGTTTAATTCTGTTATATCTCATGGATCTCTATGGACAGTTCTAATTACTGTGTTTATTTGTTTTATCAAACTTCTGACTTTTTGGGTTTTATTGACCTTCTGCAGTCTACTTCTTTCATTGCTCTTAATATGTCTATCTTTAAGTCAAGCAAATCTTTCTCTTAGCTCGTTTTCTTCTAAAATGAGGGCACATTTTTTGTTTTCTGTTTCCTGCAGAAATTCTATAGAAAGTTCTAGTTCATCTTCCTGTGGCACATTCTCTTCAATTTCATCCTGTGCCATCCGTTGCTCTGTCAAATGGGAACTTACTGGCCTATCACTCCTCAACATTGACTGCATCAGTTTCCTCTTCCTTCCCTTGCTGTCCAGCCTCAAGTGAATGTTTATACTGGTTTCCTGTGGAAGGCTTCAAAATATCTTCATATGGCACCTGACCAGTTGCTTCCCATTCCACTGGTTTCCCCTTAATTTGGAGGTCCATTGCTGTATCCTGTTGTGGTACTTTTTGAATTAGATTTTCTACACTGAATCCTTCACTTTGGAGGTACTCCATAACTCCAGTTTCTTTTTCTTTAACTTCTCCATTACTAATCACCTTTTCTACTTTTCTTTGTCTTATTTTTTGTATTGTGAAGTTTTCCATGTCTGGATTTCTCTGTTTGTATTTCTCTTCAAATATCTTTGGTGCTGCTCTTTTTTATTGATTAGTTTTGTTTTCTGCTTTACATAGATATTACACCACATTAAATCTTTTTCTTTCCCATGTCCATATTTCTTCTTCATATGTCTCCTGATCTTCCTGTTTCTCCTTACTTTGGGGATTCATTCCATCATGCTACGATATAACCTGTGTTAGACCTTCTACATCAAATCATTCACTTCGCAGGCACTACATAACTTCAACTTCTATTTTTTTTCACTTTATTAATCTTCTTTTCTACATTCCTCGTTGATATTTTTTTTATTTTGAAGTTTTCCATTTCTGGATGCCTTTGCTTGTATTTTTCTTCAAATGTCTTTGGGGTTGCCTTCTTTATGTTGATTAATCTTGCTTTCTCCTTTGCATAAATATTGCACCATATCAAATCTCTCTTCCTTTCCCATATTCATACTTCTTTTTTATGCTTTTCAAAAATATATCTAGGTTTTGTTTATATTTTCACACTTCCTCAGATGCTTCTTTTTCCAAGCAGATCAAAGTTTCTTGGTCTGTATACTGTTTTTCACAAATCTGTTGTATTAATGACCACAAAGTTTTATTTGAAGCTTCTGACAGTTTTTCTTTCGGAAGTATTGTTCTTTCCTCTAATTTCTCTCTCATTCTTTTTGTATATCTTGCGTCTGGAAATTCTGGGCTTAGTAACAATACATAATTTCTTTCTTATCCTCAATAGTCCTTCCTTTTACAACAGATGGGCCATCCTTCCCCTGGGCCTGGCCCCATTGTAGGAATGTTTCTGTATTTTGAGGATTCTATACTATTTATTTTTCCAGTCCTGGCACCATTGCCCCTACCAGGATTAGGTACTTTTTCTATCCTGGGTGTTGTGCACCCAGTTATCTTTTATTTAATTTTTGACCTAGTTTCTGTCCATAATATATGCTATATAAATACAGTCTATGTATCAGTGTTGCCATGATGAGATTTTGTGAAAAACCGGGTCCACCTCGTGAAGGTACTTATCAAGACTTGAGAGTGAATTCAGTTTCAGTAATACTACTCTCCCTTAGTTCTGAATTTCTCTCTCCATTCAGATCCCTTTCATCTTCCTCATTAGTTATCTGTGATGAATCCTCAGCTGTTTTTCTCAACCAAATTATTGGATAATTAAGTTATTCTCTCCATATTCCTCCATACTTCACCACAGTGAACAACTCTTGATTCATATTAATTGCAATGGTCTGCATTTTTGTTTGATTTATCTTGTATCCCAATACCTGACCAAAGCTTCCACTTGTATCCCACAGTTTGCCTAAATCCTTGACTAGGTCCCCCAATGTTATCAGCATTCAGCAAGATATTATGTTGCCTACTTGTTTATGCCCATGATTTCTACCTTTTCTAATGACCATCATTAACAGTTATAAGTAAATATCGAATGCACTGGAGAAAGAGGACATTTCTAGTCTCTCTTGAACCATCTACCTCATTCCCTCAAAAATACCTGTGTTGGAAGAAGGTGGTGGTGACCCTGTGACTTCTGCAAGGAAAATCTCAAAATTGCAAGCTGTGATGTATAATGAGCAGTTTTTAATCATTCACAAAAATAGGGTATCCCTTTGCAGTAACTCCACATTCATGCTAAAGGTCGTCACTGAGAGCTTTCTGAATCAGGCCAGTCAACTACCTGTGTTTTCCTAATCCTCAAAACGAGAGTGGACACTGTATTTCTTGGATGTCCATAGACAGTTGCAGTATTATATCAACACAAGAAAATGTTTCAAAAGTCATAACATTGTGTCCTTTGCAAAGGACATGGAAGAGAAGCTTGTAAACAGTCAAGCACATTCTAAGTGGCTTGCCCACTTGTGTTTGCTATTGTTACTCTGCCCATGATGAATCAGTATGAGGTGATATTAAAGTACATTTCACTAGAGCTACTGCAACCACCTCAGCGTTACTCAGATGGGTTGGTACCCAGTCCATCTTGGAAGCAGCTACTTGGTCCTTGCTACACACCTTTTCAAAGCATTATAATCTTGGGGTTGCAGCCAGAGCAGAATTTTCTTCTGACACTCTCTAGGTCTGTTTTCCTACAAAGCCCTAAAACATACAACCACCCACTGGTGCAATCTTCTTGGAGTTCTCAATGGTGATGATTGCAGCAGTGAATAGTACAACAAATATAGTATGACAATTGTATTAGGAGCTAGCCATAGCTGTAGCTGTGTGCTCTATCCTGTCATCACTTATTTTTTATGATTGGACATTTTGGAGTTCGTGTGGGCATCGTATCCTGTACTCCACTTTCCTGTCTGTCTCTCTACCAGGCACCCTTACTCATAGAACTTGCTGGTAATCCTGGAGATGGAGACTGGAGCTTTGTTAGTTGGGTCTTATTTTAGAGGGAATATTCCCCTCTTGGTCCAGTAGTCCTTTAGTACGTGGAACAGGCTCGTGGGCCAGCTTGGGCAAAAAAGACGTGAAAATGGCATTGACTAATGCACATCATGTGCCACCAGTGGCTTGATGTCAGTGTGGGTGGGAATCTGGCAAAGATACTATGGGAAGGTATAGCTCTGGAATTCGGGCCCACCGTCTGGCTTACCTGCAGGTAAGATATCCCAATGATTAAGACTAAAACAAATGTATTTGAAAGTGTCTGATTATGGTTAGTTCCCAACACAACTATATTTTCATCCCTTTTCCCCCTATTTTTATGCCTGTATATAAATCGGCTGTTTCTGGCTGTTTAATAATTTATTTTAGGCTTTTGACACAAATTTTAAAATGACAGCTTAATCTTTTTAAATGTTTTTTCTTACTTGAAGTCTCTACTACTACAGTTTGAGGAAATCTATTAGGGAATTGGTCTGTTTATGATGTTTCCCCTGAGGTGTGTGTGCTTGTATTATTTTATGGTAATGTGCAGTGGCTTGATGCATACATTTGTTTTTTTTTTTTTTTTTAAATATCAAGGTGCAGTGTGTGTTAAAACACAATGCATTTCTGAGCTGAACTGAACCATTGCAGGTATATAGGATACTTCTGTGTGTACCCATAACACTGTTGCACTTAAGTTTATCCCTCTGGGAGTATGGCTCTGTCCCTTGTATAGATTTTCAGTCTTAATTATATGTTTGCTAGCTCTGTCTGTAAATTTAAAGTTGCATAAATGATCTTTGAACAGAATATAGTTTTGAAAAAAACGTGTATGATTTAGTGTATGCTGCACTGCTTATATCACCCAATTTGGCAGTTGTGTGTCGGTCTTGACAGCAGCGATACTTTGGAAGTAATGTGTTTTACTTTAGCTTAATGATTGATGTAGGGATGTATTTTTCATGTATATTTTTATTTATAGGTGTTAAGTATTTTAACACTGTTGTATTATGTTTGTGTTTAAGTATGTTGTATGTGGATTTTCATGGCACTGGCAGCTGTGGTTTGGTGTCTTGTAGCTCATTTTTGTTGCTTTACTACATTGAGATTCTGGGGTCTCTGTTGAAAGTCCAACGACCATTGGTGCAATCTTCAGAACAGAAAATCTTTGACTATTAGAGGGAGTATATACCAACTTAGAAATGATGGTATTAAAAAGTATTCTCCCTTATCTGAGGTTCATTGAACTAGGGGTATATAAACAGTGGGTATGTGTGTGTGTGTATTTGTGTGGGGTGGGTGCAGCCTTCCATACTGGGGGTGTGGTTAAGTAAGTTTTGAAATTTTTATTTTTAATGAGAGAAAGTTTCATTTTTGTAGTATCTGGACTTGCAGTATCTGGTTTCACACCTCAACCTCTGGTGTTAGTTTATTTAGTGTGATGTGTAAATGCACAGGTGGTATACGACTTTGATTCTTAGGCTGGTTTCATGCTTTGTTTATTGTATTAGTTTGCACCTGTTGTTATTAAAAATACAGGCAAAATATAGAATTATAACCCATAGTGAAGTTACATTTTTGGTGGCATTGGCACAGTTTTTGATATCTTTTCTTTTGTCAATTTTTGTACAGCTATAAACACACAGTTGTTTGATTACTGTTTCTAGTTAAGCTGAACATTTTTGGTTATTTGATGGAGAATGTAACCGGGACATCCTTATTATAAATGCATAATTTAGTATATTTTAATTTCAGAAATGGTGTGCTCACTTAAAACGCCTTTTGTAGTCTTTCTTGAATAAAGTTTACTCATGTTTTAGACCAGGTGATGACCTGTCCAGAACATACTTTTAATGACCTCTAGAGCTTCAACAAAAAATATTTTAACCCAGCACCCATATACATGGGTACCTTGCTTATGACCAACTACAGAGATATCCTGAGTGCACTAGGCTTATTTTTAGATGCAGAAGCATGTGTGCTACTATTTTTGTGTTCTACTTGTTAGTGTATAGGATCAAAAATATTCAGCAGGAAGAGTTCTCTGCATATCTGCTGTTATATTTGAATTGTTTTTGACTTTTAAGATGTATCAGAATTGGATTTGGGTTTATGTGACTGCGGTTTTATAACAGAAGTAAAAAAAAGATTGTTTTCCTGCAAAGATGTAACCTAGGGCTTTGCAGTTCTAAAATATTGTGCACTTAAAAAATATTCATGTTTTATGCAAATATTTGTTTTTACATTTTTTTATGTTACAGATTTCTGACATGCATCAGCCTAATTCAAGCTTTATTCCTTACATAATAATTGCAGGCTTAGAAGTCAGTTAAGAGAGTATTTATTTTACTTCGTGTATGCGAATCATTAAGTTTCTTTTTTTTTTTTTAGAAAACAAGAAGAGTACAGAGTTGCTAAAGGGGAAGAGGAGCTTGCCTTGTATATGTCGAAGAAAAAGAAATTGTTGCAGAGCATGCAGAAGGTAAATATATTTTATTTTGTTGGTTGAATTATGTCACTGTCTTCATCAGGTGATTAGTTGTCTGAGATGTTTTGAGGGTTAGAATATAGAAACTGTTGTCTTTTCCACCCAAGTCAACAATTGGAGGGGTACTGGATCCAAGCAGATCCCACCTCAGTGCTCTTTTCAAGAGTTTTAATCCAGGGTTGTGACTCCTCCCTTCCCATAATTCTCCTGGTCCCCATGATTACATCAGATCTCATTTGAAACTTGAGGAATCAAGACATGGTACTATGGCTCCATATCCTGTGGTTGGATGAGCAATTTAAATTGCTCTTTTCTGAAATTTTCTTTCAGATGTTAACTTCTCAAGTTCTGTCCTTTTGTGACTGCTTTTAGTGCACTGCTTCTTAGTTTTTAACCACTTTCTACGGGAAATGCTTTTTCTTGCCTTCCCTGCCCCCCCCCAAAAAAAGTGTATTTCTACTTAGTTGTTTAATAATGTACTCTCATGCATTAGAGTATAGTCGTTGGTCTACTTTAGTGAAGTCTGTTATTGCTGGTTTCTTTCTTTGTGTAGGAGAGTTGGTTGTTTTTTGGTTGACTTGTGGTGGTTGTGACAGATGTTCTTCATCTCACATTGCTGCAGTCCTTACACTTGGGTAGTCCGCTGTCCTCGGTCGGCCCGAATATCAAAGTATAAGGCTGACGTCGGTCAAGGCGCATTTGACTGACATCAGGACGTCAGGGTACAAATGCGCATGACCGACGTCATATCCTCAGTCTTTTTTGCCGCATGGTCCGATGCAGAAGCAGCGTTGCAAGTGCCGTTCGGCGTTCTGAAATTTTTCGAATTCGGAGTTTCAGACCGAGTCAAAGTTGGCTAAGTACCCCGTTGGGGAATATTTTAGTTTTTTCTTGCCTCAGTGGTTTACCGGATGTCAGAAAAAGTGAATAACTGTATTTCTTGTGGGAAACCGATACCGCATAGAGATTATCATACTTTGTGTATTCCTTGTTTAGGGCCTGAGCACGACGTTGTTGGGTGTCGCTCTTGTGCTAGATTCAATAAGCGCACTATAAAGAGAAGGTTAGATTGTGCCAGGTTAGTCTTCGGGAAGCGGTGCAATTATAAAATGCCGTCGGATGCTCCGACGCCCGCTTCTTCGAAGAAGCGCAAGGACAAAGCAGCTAAGCCTAGGCTAGAAGAACCGTCTGTACCGGACGCCGGTTCTTTAGAGGTGTCGGTGGAGCTGGTGGTTCCACCGGAGGTTTCTTTGGAGTCCCAGGGAGAGACTTTGTTATTGCAGAATGTGGCCTCTCAGGAGGCAGGTCAGGCTGAAGGGGCTTCTCAGGTTACTGTACTCCCCTCCCTTCCTAGGGTGGTTAGGCCCTCTCCTTCTGTTTCCAAGGCTTCTCCCAGAGGCAGGCCAGGTTTAGCTTCAGTTGGTGTCACCCCTAGTTCTTCAGGAACTGTGCCCAAGAAGCATATGCTTAAAATGGCAGAAGATTTGATTACTTTGATTAGAGGTTCTTTGCCCCCTCCTGATAAGAGACCTAGGGTGGAACCTGAGCTAGGGAGTTTTGAGCAGGCTTGGATGTTTCAGAGTCTTCGGCTGAAGACTTGCAGGAGTATTCTCCTTATTCTGATTCTGATGTGAATGATTCTACTCCTTCTGCTTCTCCTCCTGAGGATTTTTCTTTTTCAGAGACTCTTCATTCCATGAGGGAGCATTTTAAGTGGGAAGGTCAGGACTTCTCTGATTCCAGGAAAAGGCTTAGGGAATTTTTGTTTTTACCCCAGCATAGGCCTTTGGCTATTCCTCCTGTTCTGGATGTGGTGGAAGATGTATTTGCAGAGGCTTCTCTTAATCCTGATTCTTTGCCTCCTGCTCCTGCTAAACCGGATAGGTATTACAGGGTGCCTGAAGCTCATAAGTATCTTTTAAGGGTCCTAGGGCAGCCCCAGAAACTGTTAGTCGGGGCCTAAAGGTGTTAAGGCTTCTGTTGTCAAAAATCCGGTTCCTCCAGATAAAGAGGCCAGGGCTTTGGATAGATGGGGAAAGAAAGTTTATACTTCTTCCACCCTAGCTATGAGGGCTTTGAATTGCCAGTTTCACATGTTGAAATACCAAAACTATCTCCTTTCACAATTGAAGTCTAAGGTAGATGCTCTGGCGGAAGGTATTGAGTGTAAAGAGTTACAAGATTTAGTACATGTTTCTGAACAGGTGGGTAAGCATTCTTTGCAATGTGGTTTTGATGCTGTACAGGCCTCGTCTAGGGTGGCTGCCACTGGGTCAGTTCTTCGCAGGCACGCCTGGCTGAGGGATCAGAATTTATCTGAACATGTTAAGACAAGGATTTTAGATGCTCCTTTACAATCTGATGTGTTGTTTGGCTCTCCTGTTGAGGCAGTCTTAAAGAAAATGGAAGACAAGGCTAAGTCTATGCAGACTGTTAAAGATTTTTGCAGGTTCAGCCTCCAAGTTTAGTAGAAATTGGCCTACCAAGGGGTGGACGATCCTTCTTATGATTCCCAGTCTAGGGGTAGGTCTAGACGTGGTAGGGGCAGAGCTCAGGGCTCTTTCAGGCCTAGAACAGGAGTTCACCTGCACAGTCTTCGGGTGAGGGCAGGGGTCAGTCCTTTCGTAAACAGACCCAATGACCTACCTTTTCAGCTGCCAGAGCCTTCTCGTCTGGCAGCACCTTTGGGAGGAAGGTTGGCACTTTTCAAGGAAAATTGGAGTTTGATTACCCAAGACAGATGGGTATTGGATATCGTACACCACGGTTACAGGTTTTATTTCCATACCTTGCCTCCTTTCAAAGGCATGCCAGACGTTCCTCCTCAACAAAGAATAGAGGCTCACAAACAAATTTCTCTGTTACTTTAAATAGGGGCCATACAGCCGGTCCCTATGCCAGAAGTGGGCCTAGGATTTTATTCTCGCCTGTTCCTAGTACCAAAGAAAGGGAACACGTGGAGACCAATTTTGGATTTATCTACCCTCAACACTTATCTGGACATTCCCAAGTTCAAAATGTTGACGTTACAACAGCTTTTACCTCTGCTGGGCAAAGATCATTGGATGGTAACTTTGGATCTCAAGGAGGCTTACCTTCATGTTCCTATCAGACTGAGTTGCAGGAAGTATCTGCGTTTTCGAGCTGGGACTTCTCATTATCAGTTCTCTGCATTGCCCTTTGGCTTATCTACTGCCCAGAGTGTTCACGAAAGTTCTGGCTCCAGTGATAGCTTTCCTCAGGCTAAAAGGAATACAGATCTATCCTTATTTGGACGATTGCCTGATTCTGGCTCAAGGAAGGGACGAGCTTCTTCATCATTTGGAATATGTGATAGCAGTGCTAAGATGCCTGGGGTATTCTGTGAACGAAATAAAGTCCAGTCTAGTACCCTCTCAGGACATGTGCTTTCTGGGTGTAAGACTGAATACCGCATCCCAGATGGCATTTTTGACCCCGGACAAACAAAAGAATCTTTCCCTTTACTTTCATCAATTGTCTCATCAGTCCAGGCTGACTGCAAGGACAGTCCTTCAAGCCTTGGGGTTCATGGCATCTTGTATTCTGGTGCTTCCCAATGCCAAACTGCATATGAGGAAGTTACAATGGTATCTCAAAAATGTATGGACACAGCACTGCCAGGATCTGGACACTGTCATTCAAATAATACCTTGCATTCAAAAGGAATTGTTGTGGTGGGCTCAGGAATGTCACCTAAACAAGGGACTCTCTGTGACCCGGCCAGAGGCGAGTCAGATTCTAACGACAGATGCCTCAGACAAAGCTTGGGGAGCTCATCTGAATGGAAAGTGGATACAAGACAAGTGGCCTGCCAGACTACAACATCTACATATCAACTTGAAGGAGATGTTAGCAGTCCAGTTTGCATTAATAGCTTTCAAGGATTTTCTTCTTCCAGGGCAGGTGTTGATTCTAACAGACAACACAACTGTCATGTGGTACATCAACAAGCAAGGAGGAACACATTCTTACCCTCTATGCAGGCAAGCGATGATTTTGTGGGAGACTGCTCTCAGTTTACAGCTAAATCTTCAGGCAAGGTTTCTGCCGGGAGCACGGAACTCCTTAGCAGATGTGTTGAGCAGACGAATTATGGATCCCCACGAGTGGAAATTGGATCCTCATGTATTTCAGAAATTGACAGTGTCATGGGGAACTCCAGGCATAGATCTGTTCGCTTCTCCACTAAACCACCAGCTGCCAAAGTTTTGCACCAAAAGGTTTCATCCCACAGCTTGGAAAGTGGATGCTCTTTCTTTCAATTGGAGCAATCTTCATGTGTATGCCTTTCCACCTCTGCCTCTCCTCCCAAAGGTACTACTAAAGGCCAGACAGGACAAGCCAAGGATGATTTTGATAGCTCCAGATTGGCCTCGACAGCATTGGTACCCATTACTGAGAAGCCTGGTGCAGGGAGCCTCCATGGCCTTTGCCTTGATTCCACACCTGTTGTCTCAGGAGGACAGTCATTTGCTCAATGTCAAGCTTCACTCTCTTCACCTAACAGCCTGGCATATTCTGTTTTGAACCATAGTGGGTCTCAACTTCCACAGCAAGTTTTGAATGTTATTTTGGAAGCTAGAAGGCCTAGTACAAGGAAAGTGTACGCAGATAAATGGAAGAGATTTTTATTTTGGAGTGCAGCAAAGGATTTTGATGTTTCTGAGCCTAATTTAAGTGTGGCTCTTCAATATCTTACTGAGTTACTGGACAAAGGTTTGTCCTTCTCTTCTATTAAGGTTCATGCTGCAGCAATTTCGCTCACTATGATTGTGACCCACCATTGTTTTCTCATCCTTTGTTCAAGCAATTTCTTAGATGGGCAAAGAATATAAGACCCCCAATAGAGCTCCTACTCCTGCTTGGGATCTCAATTTTGTGTTGGAGAAACTCACTCTACAACCTTTTGAGCCTGCAGCTACTACCGAGTTGAAATATTTATCATGGAAGACTGCTTTTTGTTGGCCATTACCTCTGCAAGAAGGGTTTCTGAGTTGCAGGCCCTTATGGCGGTTGAGCCTTTCTTAATTTTCCATAAGGATAGGGTATCTTTACGTACTAATCCTTCCTTTATGCCTAAAGTGGTTTCTAGTGTGGCTTTAAACCAAACTATTCATTTGCCTACTTTTATGCAAATCCCCAAAATAAAGGGGAAAAGATTTTGCACACTTTAGATGTACACAGGCAGTTGCGATATTATTTGGACAGAACTAAAGGGTTCAGGCAGTCTCAGCAGTTATTTGTTTCTTTTGCTTTGAGTTCTCAGGGCAAGCCTGTGTCAAAACAAACTATTTCTAAGTGGATTGGGTTTTGCATTGCTTTCTGTTATTCCCATCATGGCAAGGAGATTCCAGCTGGGATTAGGCCTCATTCCACTAGGGCTACTGCCACTTGACAGCTTTTTGAGGGGGGTGGCAACTAAAGATATTTTGGAGGCAGCTACTTGGAGTTCAGTGCATACTTTCTCTAGGCATTATCACCTTCCACTTTATTCTAAATCTAGGGCTGGTTTTGCCACTGCTATTTTGCAGGGCATTTTGGCAGCTCCTGCTTCCTTATAGTTTTGCCATCCTCCCTTACCTCTGCTTTGGGATTCTACCCAAGTGTAAGGACTGCAGCAATGTGAGATGAAGAACATAGTACAGTTTTGTACCTACCATAAATGTAGATGTTCAAGATCCACATTGCTGGAGTCGAATTTTCCCTCCCTCCTTCGCCTCTGTAGTTAGAGGCGGTTGTGTGGGTTGGGTTGTCAATATGTTGTATATTGTATATATTGTACATATTTTTAGTGCAAGGGTGGTTGGTTGGTTGTTTGCTGTCTTTTGGTTTTGACCTTTCTTTTTAGGGTCTTCTGACATCTGGGGCAAGAAAAGACTGAGGATATGACGTTGGTCATGCGCATTTGTACCCTGACGTCCTGATGTCAGTCAAATGCGCCTTGACCGACGTCAGCCTTATACTTTGATATTCGGGCCGACCGAGGACAGCGGACTACCCAAGTGTAAGGACTGCAGCAATGTGGATCTTCGAACATCTACATTTATGGTAGGTACAAAACTGTACTTTTCTTTTTACTATGGCAGACAAAGCCACTGGATTTAAAAATTCTTCTACTTGTGGGCACAAAGTCCCATCCCAGCACCCTTAATTTACTATATCTCTGTTTAGGTGTAGTCCTTCTTGAAGGCCTGTGCTTCATTTAGGACTATGACACACTCTTATCTTTGCAATACGATGGTTCTTAAGGGCCTCATTACTGCCCAAACAGGAAAACTGGCAACTACCACTTCAGAGGCCTCCTCTCCATCAGAAAATCTGCAAAAATGAAGGCCATTAAGGATAAGGAGAAGGATACAGAGAAAGAGAGAAGGACAAGGAGAAGAAGCTTCAAGAAATGTCGAGGAAGAGGTCTCCAGATCCTTCAGGTCCACCCTTCCCAACACTGAAGTCTTCCAGATGTGTAGGGATCCATCTTTAGCCATGGTTCTTCAGGTCCTTTCCCTGCCTCCACCCAGCCACTTCTCTCTAGAGCCAGCTCTGTTCCCCTTTTTTACAAGACGATCTGCCCCATTCACTTAGACAACCATTGATAGCTTTGTTCTTCAGGTCCTTCCGAACTTTGCGTCTGTACAAGGCTACCAGTGACAGGATGATGCAGAAATTTCTTCAGACCTGCATCCAGATTGATGTCCTCCTGGCACCTTGCTAAACTCCCCCAAGTCCCTAGTACACTGACCTTAGTCTCTCTGATTACTGGATCCATTGCCCACAGTTCAAAGTCTTCCCCACAGGGCACCTGTGTAAGAGGTGACAACGCTCTGGACTTCGACTCCAACCCATCCCCTCTGGAAGACATGTCCTTTGGAGATATTCTGGAATTGTTGAAGCAGAGGGGGGATTGGTGCATCAAACCCCCCCTCCCCAGAAGAGTCTGTATTCTTCAAGTTTTCAGGACTGGCTCATCTACCTCCTGAATGGTCCCACCCACTGATGATTTAATTAACCTGGTCTGTTAGTGGGCTTGGAAGAGGGACTAGATGCAGTGGAGTCTATCCCATGTAAACCAGATAAGATGTTAGTTGCTCCCAGAAGCAAGTCCCATTGCAGTAAGGGTCTCCCAGTAAATGCCGTGGTTGTTGTGGCAGCCACTAAGCAGGAGATGTCAGTGGAGAGCACATCTGTTCAGTCCCCTAACTGAGAATCTAGGGTATTTCACTGATTTGGGAAATGGTAACTTTGGCACTCCGAGCACTGAACTACTTGGATCATATGACTCACTTCCAGAAGGGCTTGAGCAAGGAACTGTTAAAATCCCTCTCAGATAATCTGTTGCTAGTCTGGTCAGGATAAAACAGATGAACAGTTGTGGGTTCAGTTCAAACAGCTTTATTCACACACACACATCAGGAATGAGGCTTTGTAACTTAAACTTAAATAAACTTATAACCAGACTGACTACTACACTCGTACATGTTAACACTCTGGCTGTTCTCTCAAAATGACACTGCTGCCTGCACATGCTAGCTATTTATGTGCACGTGCTTAGATCTGGAAATGCTTCTTAAAGTTACATACACACGCTCTGTTCCACATCCTACCCCTTTGAGAAATAGATCATATACCAAATGACAGTATTCAGTGACATGCAGTTACACAGAAATTATCTTTTGACATGCATTTATTCAGAACTAATTCTTTGACATGCAATCATACAAAATTAGACGCACAAAACAATCATGCCCAGCTTTCTCTGTATTTTACACTAGGTCTAGAAATATGACCTGGTTGTGTAACATAAAACAGCAGCAATGAAAAGCTAACAAGTACGGCTGATGCAAGGCAACCAAACTAGTATGCATCAAAATAAAACGCCAGCACCAAAGATGAGCTGAAATGAGTTTATTGTTGAAACAAGTGAACTAGACCGGTTTCAGCATATAGCTTTCTTCAGTAGTATAGAAAAGAACCATGACAAAAGCCAGTAATTTATACACATGTTTCAATGAAGACAATGACATCACTTCCTGTCTTAGGAAAAAATCAAATTGTTAAAAAATAAATAAAAAATTAAATTGTTAAAAGATTAAAGTATGATCAGTAAGTAACTAATAAATAATTGATGGTGACTCAAAACTCCAACAAGCTACAAAGAATATATGGTATAGTTTTGAAAATAGAAAACCTACAATGTGTCATTTAGTCCTGGGGAAAAAAGACCCCCTAGTTTTATAATCCATTTTCTTTCTTTATTGTTGAGTATATCGTGCCATCCTGTTTTAAATGACCGATTGCCAGTGATGTGATCAATAATAATAAATGAGAATTTGGCCGTAGGATGATTAATAGTATGTCTGTACAAGGCATTGGTCATACGTGCATTTCTGATATCACCTAAGTGTTCAGACATTCTGATCCTGAACTGTCTGGATGTCTGACCTACATAAAAGGCTTGGCAAGTGCAGGTAGCAAGGTAGACTACCCAGTCCGTGCTGCAGTTGCCAAATCCATATATGTTGTATAATTGTCCAGTATTCCTACTGGTGAATGTTTTGGTTTTGAACATGTAATTGCAGAAACTACAATGCCCACAAGGGTATGATCCTATTAATTTTTCCCTGGTTAAAGTTTGTTGATGACTAACAATATCCCTAGATGTTATTTTCTTAAAGTAGGAAAAATGTGAACCCAATGTCTTGCCCTTTTTATATGAGAATGAACATCTGTTACCCAAACAATCATCCAAATCAATATGAGACTTGAGTATGTTCCAATGTTTGTTGACTATCACAGAAAATTGAGCAGTATTTCTCCCATATGTGGTTACAAATCTCAAGATATCCTGTTGATTTTTTCTAGAATGCTGTTGATATTGCAGCAGACTATCTCTTGACTGGTTTTGTGTCCAACGCATGGCTGAACTAACGTTATTTTTGGTGTACCCCCTGGCTAAAAATCTGTTGGCCAGATCATCATGATGCTGGGATAATTCTTGTTGGGAGGAACATATCCGTTTGAGACGTAAAAATTGAGATTTGGGAATGTTGTTAATAGTATGTCTGGGATGAAGACTGTTGGCATGTAACAGAGTATTATACTGAGGAAATTTGCGGTATACAGATGTTTTCAAGGTATTATCTGCCTGGCGATGTAAAGAAACATCCAAAAAATGCATCTCATTCTGATGATAATCCACAGTAAATTCCACTCCCCAGATATTGCTGTTGAGATGATCCACAAACTCATGTAGGTATTCACTTCCTCCTTTCCAAATAAGCCAACAGTCATCCAGATATCTTCTCCAAATGTCAATATCCGAAATATATAAATTATGCAGCTCATCATAAATGATATGTTCCTCCACATACCCCATGTAAAGGTCAGCGTAAATGGGTGCAAACGAGGCACCCATGGCTGTACCCTGTATCTGCCAGTAACCATCTTGTTTAAAATAGAAAACGTTTTTAGACAAAACATGTTCAGCCATACAGATAGGCAATGTGTTAGTACCAGGAGGGTAAATGCCGGCTTTATTTAACCAATATTCAAATGCAGTTAATCCAGCCCAGTGTGGAATATTCGTGTATAATGATTTGACATCAACAGTACACATTAGCCAGTGTGGTTCTAATTGGGAGTCAGATACTATTTGTAAACATTCTGTTGTATCCTTAAGTCTCGCTCTGACTAGTGATAACAGTGGTTTGAGTTTCTCAGTAAGAAATGCTGACAAGGGTTCCGTAAGTGATCCTATCCCTGACACTATCGGTCTGCCTGGTGGGTTGTCAATAGATTTGTGAATTTTTGGTGACAAATATAAATATTGTTTGGCAGGATCTGAAACTGTAAGATGAGATAGAGTATTGGCTGTAATAATCCCTTGTTCAACTGCCTCTTGTAAGAATTGATCTATTTCTTTTTTAAAGTTCGAAGTAGGGTCAGTGGGCATCCTCATGTAGTGATGAGGGTTAGACAACTGTCTATTTCCCTCATCCCAATAATAATCGGAATCCATGATGACCACCGCACCGCCCTTGTCAGCTGGAAGTATAACAATATCAGTATTGTTTTTGAGACTGGTTAAGGCTTGTGTTCTGTTGAAGATAAGTTATGTTTGGTAATATAGTCTGAACCCATATAAAAATGTAAATCCTTAATCACGGCTTGCTGAAAAACAGCCACATGTTTGTCCATCGGTGGATGGAAGGTAGACCGATGGAATTTAAATTCAGAAGATCTTTGAGATAAGATCTGAGGATCTTGTTGCCTAAAAAACAATTTTAGATTAATTTTTCTGCAAAATGCTATGGTATCAGATACAAAAGAACTTTCATCGACAAAAAAGCCAGGGATGAATCCAAGTCCTTTATTAAGTAATGTTAGCTCATCAGATGTTAAAACATGTTGGGAAATGTTATGTATATTAATAAATACAGGGTCTATTTCGTTATTGAGAGAAAAAGATCTTCCAAGCTTTTTACCCTTGTGTTTACGTCCTCCCCTGTGCTGTTTATCCCTAAAGGGTCAGTGGATGTACGCACTCTTTTGGAGTCAGGTGAACTACAATTAACTGTGGATTCTGTGTCTGTTGTAGAGGACTCCTCACCAGAAGTGATAAAGGAAGAGACCCCTTTTTTAAGTATTGATCTTGGTCTCTTTCTGCGAACAGAAGAAAAGTTATTGGTGCCTTCAGCAAATCTAACTCCCCTATGGGACTCAAACTGTCTGCCTTTGTCATAATCTTCCCTGTCACGGGAAAATTTGTGTAATTTTTTAGTCTTTAAGTTATTTTCAAAAGCTGAGTTCTTTGGACAATTTACTTAGATTGTCCCTGAAATTGGCCTGTTCTTCAAATTTTTTCAAATCATTGCATATTTTTTCAACTTCTCCAATGTTGGTTTGGACTGTTCGGTCATAAAAAGAAGTCAGTATATTGACAAATGACATTGACGCCTCCTGCTGGGCTTGTTGCCAATCACTAAATAAAGTGTCGTCAGGTGTACTGACTAATGGTTGTACCTTGGACCTAAGGCCTCTAGGTGAAATTTGCTGGTTCTGATAAGCTTTGAATAATTTAGAATGCCATATATTTGTCCGTAGGGTTTTGACTTTTTTAACCAACTGGCTGAACAGTAGATTGCAACCGTCAACTGGATCCAAATTTTGGCATTCAGTAGAGCCAGCTTGTGCTGTTTTGATGCCAAACACCTGGATGTCATCCTTGTCTGCACATAAGCCAGACAAAAGTTTATGTAGATCCATGACAATGAGTTGCTAAAAAATGAATGCAGTCAAACCTAATGGCTAAAACTTTTTGAGTAGAACAGCAGCCAAATCAATAGGACAATATTAAGCAGAGAATCCAAAAGAAATCAGTTTATAGTTTAAGTCTGAGCCCAAATAAGGGAATAGCCAAAGCCTCTGGCAATATAGCCTTAATCACAGATCTGGCTGGAATGAATCCTATGTTTATATAAACTGTAATAGTTCAAAAGGGATGTTAATTCAACCTACCTAGTAACACTGGACTTATGATGACTACTTAAGTGCAATATTGATAAATATAAAAAAATGGTAAATCTATCAAGGTGTATCACCGATAAATAAAACTAGCTGCCTAGGGTCATACAATATGGTGTATATCAAAACACAAAACTCTACTCAAAATTCAGAGATGCTTGTATCTTAGACTGTATATGTTGTCCAACAACCAAGGTATTAAAGAAAATTCTAGCTGCATTTGAGATGTGAATAACACAACAGGAACTGTGTAGGGCATAAGATGAATCCCAATCAACACCCTAATCATTATTGTCCTGCCAATAAGTTCACCAAACTAGGAAAAGAAGATAGAAATATAAAGCCAAATGGTACCGAACAACACCCCTAGCTGATGCTATCTAGAGCATGAAACCCTAAACATCACCCTAAACAACAATAAGCCATTAGTACAATTCTGCATTGTTTACAAAAACCATAATGAGAAATGCGGATAAAGTCCCTAAAATTACACAAGTATAACTGTTAAATCTGAAAACAGTGGCTATATGCCAAATTAATACAAACAAGATGATTGGCATATGCATGTATATAAAGAACGCTAAGAATATGTTCTTATCAGAAATCTGACAGTCAACAATGGTAAAAAAGCCGGTTGCTTGGTGATGTACATACAGACCCGAGGAAGTCCTGACCAACACAATGATGATTCATGTCCAACCACCAAAAGATAGACAATAGTTGTTAATCCAAGCTAATTCACAAATCTATTGACAAACCACCAGGCAGACCGATAGTGTCAGGGATAGGATCACTTACGGAACCCTTGTCAGCATTTCTTACTGAGAAACTCAAACCACTGTTATCACTAGTCAGAGCGAGACTTAAGGATACAACAGAATGTTTACAAATAGTATCTGACTCCCAATTGGAACCACAGTGGTTAATGTGTACTCTTGATGTCAAATCATTATACATGAATATTCCACACTGGGCTGGATTAACTGCACTTGAATATTGGTTAAATAAAGCCGGCATTTACCCTCCTGGTACTAACACATTGCTTATCTGTATGGCTGAACATGTTTTGTCTAAAAACGTTTTCTATTTTAAATAAGACTGTTATTGGCAGATACAGGGTACAGCCATGGGTGCCTCGTTTGCACCCATTTACGCTGACCTTTACATGGGGTATGTGGAGGAACATATCATTTATGATGAGCTGCATAATTTATATATTTCGGATATTGACATTTGGAGAAGATATCTGGATGACTGTTGGCTTATTTGGAAAGGAGGAAGTGAATACCTACATGAGTTTGTGGATCATCTCAACAGCAATATCTGGGGAGTGGAATTTACTGTGGATTATCATCAGAATGAGATGCATTTTTTGGATGTTTCTTTACATCGCCAGGCAGATAATACCTTGAAAACATCTGTATACCGCAAATTTCCTCAGTATAATACTCTGTTACATGCCAACAGTCTTCATCCCAGACATACTATTAACAACATTCCCAAATCTCAATTTTTACGTCTCAAACGGATATGTTCCTCCCAACAAGAATTATCCCAGCATCATGATGATCTGGCCAACAGATTTTTAGCCAGGGGGTACACCAAAAATAACGTTAGTTCAGCCATGCGTTGGACACAAAACCAGTCAAGAGATAGTCTGCTGCAATATCAACAGCATTCTAGAAAAAATCAACAGGATATCTTGAGATTTGTAACCACATATGGGAGAAATACTGCTCAATTTTCTGAGATAGTCAACAAACATTGGAACATACTCAAGTCTCATATTGATTTGGATGATTGTTTGGGTAACAGATGTTCATTCTCATATAAAAAGGGCAAGACATTGGGTTCACATTTTTCCTACTTTAAGAAAATAACATCTAGGGATATTGTTAGTCATCAACAAACTTTAACCAGGGAAAAATTAATAGGATCATACCCTTGTGGGCATTGTAGTTTCTGCAATTACATGTTCAAAACCAAAACATTCACCAGTAGGAATACTGGACAATTATACAACATATATGGATTTGGCAACTGCAGCACGGACTGGGTAGTCTACCTTGCTACCTGCACTTGCCAAGCCTTTTATGTAGGTCAGACATCCAGACAGTTCAGGATCAGAATGTCTGAACACTTAGGTGATATCAGAAATGCATGTATGACCAATGCCTTGTACAGACACATATTAATCATCCTACGGCCAAATTCTCATTTATTATTATTGATCACATCACTGGCAATCGGTCATTTAAAACAGGATGGCACGATACACTCAACAATAAAGAAAGAAAATGGATTATAAAACTAGGGGGTCTTTTTTCCCCAGGACTAAATGACAAATTGTAGGTTTTCCATTTTCAAAACTATACCATACATTATTTGTAGCTTGTTGGAGTTTTGAGTTACCATCAATTATTTATTAGTTACTTATTGATCATACTTTAATCTTTTGTTAACGATTTAATTTTTTATTTATTTTTTGTTAACAATTTGATTTTTTCCTAAGACAAGGGGTGATGTCATTGTCTTCATTGAAACATGTGTATAAATTACTGGCTTTTGTCATGGTTCTTTTCTATACTACTGAAGAAAGCTATATGCTGAAACCGGTCTAGTTCACTTGTTTCAACAATAAACTCATTTCAGCTCATCTTTGGTGCTGGCGTTTTATTTTGATGTGTAACATAAAAGTCAGAACTGGATCTAGCAACAGGGACGGTCTGCAAGGAATGTTCAACTCTGGGGACATCACCAGGAATGGGAATGGATACTCAGATATGTTCTTCGGTATGAACATTGTCAGGGTTGCTGTGAGAGTAAGTGTGGATGCATTAAATACTTACCAGAGGCTATGTTATTCTCCTTTTTTTTCTCCTTATTTTCCTCCACAGAAGAGCAAGAAAATTCCAACATCTCATCCAGTCAGAAAGAATTTGACAGCAGTGAAAATTACAAAGTTGCTGGAAAAGGGTTGCCAAGGAGTTCCACTAGATCTGCAGGAATCCAGAGTCTGTTCAAAGTTCTTTTGGATCCAAACAAAAACAGAGTACCTCAGGCCCATTCTTGATCTAAGCTACCTCAGCCAATTTGTGAAACAAAGTTCCAGATGGTCTCTGTTTAATCCATTCTGATTATTTTGAGAAAAGATGACTGGATGTGCTAGATAGATCTCCGGGACACCTACTATTATATCAAGATAGTGAGACATTCCAGGAGACTTCTCTGTTTCCAGCTAGAAGCCAGACATTTTGAATTAATGGCACTGCCCTTTGATCTCACCACAGTCCCTAGGGTGTTAACCAAATGCATGGCAGTTGTATAGCAGTGTATCTGAGACTACAAGGGTTCCAGGTGTTCCCTTACTTAGATGACTGGCTCCTCATGGTATCCTCCAAGAATCTACAAATTCAGCACTGGGACTTTTTGCTCCATCGAGCCCTGTCTGTAGGAATTAGTCTATCTTTACAGGAGATAGCTGGTGTGAAGATATGTGAAGGCTGCCAGCCTAACTAGATTGGATTTTGTAGATATTTCTGTCATTTGTAATTATTAATGTAAGCCCACATGCTTGTTCTCTTAAATGTAAGAAAATTATGGTAAATGTTGAACTTCAAAAATGTAACCACGTTGCACTCTGCTGGAGGAAAGCTGATAAGCCAAGCATTGTATAATTGCTTGATCTCAAAACTCGGAGCCAAGATGTCTGAATGAAGGAATTCTTTCTGTTTTGAGACCAGAGTTAATGGCTAGAATTTGTGTGTATAATGTCTTTCATTGCTCTGGCTTCTTGACCAGCTGCAAGATCAAAAGGGCTGTTACACTCTGAGTTTCTGTTAGCCTGGGAAACGGAGAATAATGATGTAGTCTGAAATTAGTCAGTGGTACGTACTGTGTTATCAGTTTAAGGAGGGAGAGAGAATCAGAGCATTTTGCATTTGTTTTCAGAACTGACAACATCACCGGCACTGCCTTGCTCTCTATGCAAGTTTATTTTAAAACTTTGCTTGCTCTTAGATGTAGATAGGAAATAGCAAGTCTAGTCCAACTGTTTTCTGTATTGATGTCAGAACTTTTCTACTGTATTATTTTAAGCATTTTTCTGTGATATCCGAACTCTTGACTAGCACTGTGTAGTAAGAAGTATTGTCTTGTGTACTCAACAGGAGAGTGTGCGATAAAGAAAACGTCCACACAAAACAAAAACCAAAGCACACCAAACCAAGAACCCAGCTGTAATGATGAACGGCCACACTATAAAGCCCGAGGAAAGCTGATTTTAATAACGTTGTCAGTACAAATACGTTTTTGTCCAAGCAGAAGACTTCATCAGACATTACACATAGTAATCCATTAATCTCCTTAAATACCATCCCCTAAATTCACAGCCAATCACATCTTTAATATAATTAAAGATAAAAAAACTTCTAATATGTTAAAAATTTTACAAAAAACTTGTTGCACATATAAATGCTAAAAACTTCCTTAAAAACACATACTCATAATACACACACACACACACACACACAGATATATATATATATATATATATATATATATATATATATATATATATATATATATATATATATAGTTATAGTTATATCTATATTTTTTTAAGGAGTAATTTTTATTTTGACCATTAGAGGGAACAATTGATTCACTTTGTCATTAAGTAAGATAGACACATTTTACATTGATATGTCTAAATTTAATAACTACAATTTATAATTATATTTATATTATATATATGAATTATATGTATTTAAAAGTCCTGCAGTGGATACTTGCTGTTCAGTGGTCATTGAGTTATGAGCCCCTTCATGCTCTAGTATGTTTCACTGTTTGATATGCAGAAAATATATCTGTTGATGGCTGACCTCGCCAGTAGTGACATGGAGTCGATCATTCAACCTTCCAGCCCCGGTAGCTACAGTAACCACTGACACTTCCCTTCTAGGGTTCTGGTTGGGGAGGAGCATTAATAAGGGAAGATGGTTGAAGGCACATGGTCGACGACAGAAGAGTCTTCACATCAGTATCTTGGAGATGAGGGCTGTCCTCATAGCACTGCAAGCATTCTAAAACTCCCCTCCTGAGGGTGCGATAACTATACAATTAGACGGCATGGTGGTGGTCTGGTTATATCACCAAGCAAGGGAGAACTTATTCATACCCATCGAACAAGGAAGCCATAAGTTTGAGAAAGTCTGCAATGTCTCCCTGATACTTTCTGATTGCAGTGCACATCCCCGGAACTTCCAGTGTTCTAGAGGTCAAACTGAGTAGGTCTTATTCTTCTGCCTCACGAGTGGGTTCTTAAGCAGTGGCAGCTGATTTTCAGTCTGTGAAGCCAGCCTTGCTGCAGTCTTTTCACGTCCCACCTTAACAACAAATGCAGCAGACATTTTGCCCTGATTCCACTACAGGAACAGTCACCGAGGGATGCTGTGGTCCACAGTTGGCCCCACTGGTCTGTGTGCCTTTCCACCCGTTCTCCTGATAACCAAGTTTCTTCAGAAAGCCATGAATTGCAAGGCAAAAGAAATTCTCACTACACCATTTTGGCCTAGGCAAGTTTGGTTCTGCTTCCTCTGAACTCTTCTGAAATAGCCTCCATGGGTACTGGATCCACACCTGTTCCTTCTGATTCATCTGTCCAGTCTTCCTCACTTGAGTCATAAAAACCCTGAAACTGGCCACATGGTTTCTTTAGTTCTAATGTTGGCCAGAGATACCATGCGGTCTACTTCAGTCATTTATATCTTGTCATTCTTTCAAAAAAAAAAAAAAAAAGTACTAGGAAAGTTTATCTTGCAAATGGAAAAAATTGCCATCTAGCCTTCTTCCAGAGGCTTAGATATCTTTTCAGCCCCACTGCCATCCTTTTTAGATTTCTTATTGGAAGTGTTTCAGAAAGGTGCCTGTTTGTAAACCATCAAGTTGTAGTTAGCTGCCATTTCCAATTTTCACATGGGTCAGAAGCATTTTTTTTTTTTTTTTTTTTTTGCTTCCTTGAAAATTTCCAAGTTTTTTTTGAAGGGGACTTCTCTTTAAGACCTCCAGTTAAGGGGATCCAGATTTTCTGTGGGATATCACTGTCATGTTACAGGTTTTAACTAGGTTCCCCTTTGAGTCTGCATCCTGAGTGGGTTTCAAATTGCTTACTTGGGCAAACAATCTTTGTAGTAACATTTACTTCAGCCAAGAGGATTTCTGAACTACAAGCATTGTTTTGCAGACCTCTTTACCTTGTGCTTCATAAGGATAAGGTGTCCTTGCAAACTAATCCTCATTTTCTACCAAAAGTGGCCTTTAAAGTCATTGTTAATCAGATGATCAATATACCTGTATTCTTCCCAAATTTTTCCAACAAAGGAGATTGTACTCTACATTTGGTGGACATTCATTGTCACCTTCAATTTATTTAAAATGCACAAAGGATATCTGAGAGTCAGGTCAGCCTTTTCTTTCTTTTCCAAGACTAAATTTTGACAGAGTATCTGAAGTGACTGTCCAGATCACTTTTTAACTTGTCTGTCTTTTGTTTATTAAAAAATGGGATTAACTTTACCTGGCGAACCAAAGGCTCTTTCAGCTAGAGCTGTGTGGCTACCTCCACTGCTTACTTAGCTAGAGTTCTCATTGATGAGATCTGTGCTGTGACTACTTGGTCTACAGTTTATACGTTTGTGTAGTATTACAGCTTGGATTACAATCTAGATCTCATACATATTTTGTCGTCCCCCACCATACTTTAGAATACCCTTACATGAAGCTGCCTGGATAGCTTGGGAATCTGTCCAAACTGTCGAGTTGGATGGAAAAGAAAACATTAGATACAGCAGTTTTATGTATTAACATATTGCTAGACCCATATTGTCTTGTTCCATTCAGTTCTACATTCCCTCTACCTGAACCTAAATTGTCACCTTTTTGGCTCCCAGGTGATCTGTTGGACCTGACCAAGGGCCTTGTCTTTTTTGAGAGCCAGCTGCTTTTATTCCAGTTCCTTGTTGCTCAATTATAGCTGACTAAGTTAGTATTGTGCTCAGTAAGTATAGTTCTAGGTACAGGCAGGCAAATGCGATCTGAAGCAACAGGAATTGTGTGGGATAAGGGAGGAATCGGAGCCCTTGATAAAAGTGCCAAGGTCAGATCCAATAACCCCCAACTTTTGAGGCAGAAGGAAAAAGATGACATGAGTCTAGTGTAATGGTAAGTACATAACTTTCATTTCATGTGCCGTAATACAAAATATTTATTTTCAGCAAGTAGTACAAGTCAGTTAGCCATTTACTTCCAAGAATACCCCCCCCCCTTTTATCAACACATAGCATTTCTTAATTCTTTTGACTCATCTTTCACTGCCAGCTACTTTTAATGTCCATGTTATAAGCAGTGTACATAAGCAAGTATTTCTCTTGATTACCCTTTTTTCTTCTTACCTTCTGCCACTGCATACTGTTGACATTTTGCTTATGATTTTGTGTGCGCAACCTTTTTACTTGCTTAATTATAATTAGTAATATATGTGTTTTTTTGTCTAGTGGAGTTCTGCAACCCCTTGCGTGTGTGTAGTGTTTGATTTTGCACTTAGTCTTCAACAATAGTGAAGTACAGCCTATAAACATTAGAATTTGCCGCTTTGTAATAAATGCACAGTCTAGCCCCAAGACTGAAAGTGCCATGTTACTGTCAGATTTTCAGAGAGAAAAAAATCCAGATGTCCTTCCTTAGATCACTGTTGCAGTACTTCAGTGCTGACATCTGGCCAGTACACCAAAGCCATAAACCTTCTATGCACTCATACAGTACATGTAGCGTATAACCTAAGCCCGTGGGTGTAGGGGTAAATAAGCAGATGTTACAACATAAGATCAGCGGCCTATCTTGCCGCCAGCCTGAACATAGGATCTATAGTCTGTCAGTCTGTTCTCAGTGGTGGTTTTGGTTGCTAACATTGCCTATGCTTATTCATACAAGTTGAGAAGCCTTTTCTTCCCAGAGGGAAGTGTGACAGTGGAAGGCAGATAACTTACAAAGACCCTCCACTCCTTGTGCTTGTGGGTGGAACACAGAGACCTTCAGACCTGTCATTTGTTTGCTCCATAACTCTGTACTATACTTTCTTCATTACATAAATATTTAGATATGCAGCATGTAAAGCATATCATGCAAACATAATTGGCAGAACCCTTGGCTTCAGACATCCAGCTCTCATGCTACAGGATTACGTGGTACGTCCATCGACTTCTCAGGCACCCTCTACTGCAACCATGTGCCCTGAGACTGTTCATACTGATATGGTTGAGAAGGGGGAACTGAGATGGTAATTTTTCAAAGGGGCAGGAGGTCATTCCTCAAATCCTCATGATGGAAGTGGTGCCCAGAACCTTGATTGAGTTCCTTCAGGGTTCCGACCTGCTGTGCTTCATGAGGGTGGATGTCATGCCTAATGGAAAAAAAAGAAAACAAATGTTTCTCCTGCTCATACATCTCAGCAAAAGCAATGGGTTGAGTTCTCTCAGAGGCCTATACAAGGACATTGTTTTCTGAACCTTTCCTTTTATTTCTACACCTACCCCCTCCCATCTTCCACAAGTGACAGTATGAGTCATCGTTTTCTGAGGAGAGGGAGTCAGTCTCAGATGAAGATTGATTAGCATATTTTATCACCTTTTTTAACCTTTATTAGATTATCACTAGTTATAGACAAATATATAGTAATATAAAAGAAAATAAAGCATGTTAACAGGTTTCCAGTAATGTACATTATACCTCACATATGTTATAACTATCATCAGTCCAACATTACATAAATTGCTCAATTCCTGCTTTCCCTTAAACCGGTCTCCTCCTCCTAAATATTTTTCTATATGCACGTTATCAAAGTTTCCATTTTACTTCCATGTACGTTGCTCCTTCATGTTTCTAAAGATCCCACTTCCATTTCTTTTATCTCTGTTATGCAGTAATGCAAATACAGTTGGTTTAGGCTTTGATTTCCATTTTTTTAGTAATTGCTTTTTTGGCAACCAATGGAATTAAACTTAAGGCCTTAATATGTCCAGGCAATTCAGATCCTGTATCTCAGCTCAAAAGAATAATTACTTTAGTTACACCTACTGGCTTACCCAGTATTTTAGACAGAGCACTCTGTAGGGAATTCTTAAACTTGCTAACTCATTACATTTCCAAAATATACGTTCCTAGTTACCTGTTTATTCTTCCTCACATCTCCAGCATTTGCTGTCTATCTGATGAAAAATTATTTAAAGTTTACTTTGGATGTAAAAATACCTATGCAAGTACTTCCCCGCAACAATCCTAAACCTTCTGGACTTTGCTGTATACTTGGGCGTAATATGTATGTTATCCCATTGTTACCTTGTAAATTGCTTATCTATTCTCTCGTACCAGTCTTTTATAACCTCCTCTGATTCTTATAGTTATTGTGCAGTATTTTGTATGCCTTACTAATTATCCCTTTTTAAGAGCAGCATCTGATGATGTTCTTTGTGTTTCACTGTTGCAGTCATTACATTTGGGTAATCCTGCTGGCAGGTTGCCCTCAGCCGGCCTGAATTCCAAAGTCTTGGGTCCTGCGTCAGCTACTGTCACCCCTTCCCTGATGTCAGGTCGTCAGGGGTATAAAAGAAGCAGCAGACGCCATTTTCTTCAGTCTTTCTTGCCGCACAGTGCCTGAAGCAGAAGCAGTTCACAAGTGCCTGTTGGCTGACTCCTGAGATTTTCGTATTTGAGTTTCAGATCCGAAGTCTTCAGTAAAGCGAAGTACACCGTTGGGGAAACTTTTTTCTTGCTCCAGACCGATGTCAGAAAAAGTTAATAATTGTATTTCTTGTGGGAAACAAATACCTCATAAGGATTTTCATTCTTAATGTATTCCTTGCCTAGGCCCTGCTCACAACGTTTCTGGTAGTCTGTTTTGTGCTAGATTTAACCAACGCACTATTAAGCGTTGGTATGATTTTGCTTTAAACTTTTTTGGATGCCGATTTAATTATCCTGAAATGTCGTCGGATAGCCATCCGACTACCGTAGTTTACAAAAAATGCAAAGAAAAGGATAGAGAAAAACAACCGAGGCCCAAAACCAACGACGAAGCTTCTCCTAAGCCAGTCGCCGGTTCGCCAATGCTTTCGCAGCCCCTGATGCCCGCTACTTCAGAGTCACAGGCCGCTACCAACTCCCACGTGGAGTCGGCCATGCTGCTAGATACTCAAGGTATTGGAGCCTCGGACGCTAATCCCTCAGATGGGTCTGGAGCCGCTGAGCAGGTACCGGCTTCTGAGGGTGTATTCAGACCTAAGCATCTTTACATTAAAACGACTTCAGCTTCAAAGGCAAAGACTAAAGCACTTTCTAAAGCTAGGAAACAAACACAAGAGTCACGTGGACAGTCCTCTATGCCCAAAAAACAGATGCTCAAAATGGCCGAAGACTTGATTACCTTGATCAGGGGCTCCCATCCCCCTCCTGATAAGAGGCCTAGGCAAGACACTGACTATGAATCTTCAGATCAGGTTTCTATTTCTTCTGATTCCTCTTCTGATCAGGAATATTCTCTTACCCCCTATGAGCATTCTGATGTGGAAGAATCCATACCTTCAGCATCTCCTCCTGAGGTCTATTCCTTTGGGGAAACCTTGCACACCATGAGGGAGCATTTCCACTGGGAGAGCCAAGGTTTTTCAGAATCTAAAAAGAGGCTCAGGGATTCTCTTTTACTACCTCAGTACAGGCCTCTACCATTCCACCTGTGTTAGACATTGTAGATGTGTTTTCAGAGTCTAGTCCGACCCCCGACTCCTTATCTCCAGCTCCTGTTAAGCCTGACAGATGTTACAGGGTTCCTGACTCACAAATTTATTTTTAAAAACCCTGCTGCTGACCCAGAAACTGTATCACAGGGTCCAAAGGGAGTTAAGGCTTCCACTGCAAAAAACCCAACCCCCTCTGACAGAGATTCAAGGGCACTGGATAGATGGGGAAAAAAGGTTTACACCTCTGCAACTTTGGCTATAAGGGCCTTAAACTGTCAATTTCATATGCTTAAGTGTCAGCAACATGTCATGGGATTGCTTAAACAGAAAATGATGTTGAATTCTGAATGTGCAGAAAACAAGGAAATGCATGATTTATTGTAAGCAGCAGAACAAGTTAGGAAACGCACTTTGCAATATGGTTTTGATTCTTTGGAGGCCTCCTGCAGGGCCGCAGTTACAGGTTCTGTAATTAGGAGGCATGTTTGGTTAAAGGAACAAAATCTGCCTGATCATGTTAGTCAAATTACTAGATGCACCTTTACAGCATGATACTTTGGTGTAAAGGCAGAAGAGGTGTTAAAGAAAATGGAGGACAAAGCTAAATCTATGCAAACTGTCAAAGATTTTTTACAGGTACAGCCACCTACGTTTAGTAGACACTGGCCTACAAAAAATTGGTCCTTTCCTGTGTCAGACAGACCTCAAAGGGGCAGACCCAGACGCCCCAGGTGCAGATACCAGGCGCAAGGTCCTTATAGGCCCAAGCAATGGGGTGCTTCTACCTCCAAAGCTGGAGAAGATAGATCACAAACATACAGAAAACAGTCCCAATGATCCCCCCTGCCTGCACCAAGCACTTAACTTCTGGCAGCACCCTTAGGGGGGAAAATTAGCACTTTTTGCTCAAAATTGGCACATCATAACCCAGGGCAAGTGGGTTCTAAACATAGTGTCACAAGGCTACAAGTTCCATTTCCATACTCTACCAAAGGCAAACAGCTGGCCAGATCTGCCAAAAAATCAGTGGTCAGAGGCACCAAAACAAGTCTCATCCCTCATGGACATGGGGACTATTCAACAAGTACCAGAGCAAGAGCAGGGACAAGGATTTTACTAGACTGTTCTTGGTACCCAGAAAGGACAAGGCCTGGAGGCCGATACTAGACCTATCTATTTTGAACACTTTCCTGGATATTCCAAAATTCAAAATGTTGACTTTGCAGCAGCTTCTGCCCATGCTGGGCAAGAATGCTTGGCTTGTGACTTTAGACCTAAAAGAGGCTTACCTGCATGTTCCAGTCAGACAATCATGCAGAAGATACCTAAGATTCAAGGCTATTTCAATGCATTACCAATTCTCTGCACTGCCCTTTGGCTTATCTACTGCACCCAGGGTCTTTACAAAGTGTCTGAACCAGTAATTGCATTCTGCAGACAGAGGAATACAAATATATCCATACTTGGACGACTGTCTCATTCAAGCAGAGAACAAGGACATTCTTCTTCAGCATATGGCGTTTGTCAAAAGACTTCTAACATGCCCTAGGGTACACAGTCAACAAAAAGAAATCAAAACTAGTACCCTCACAAGAGATAACATTCCTGGGTGCAAGCTTGAATACAACTGCCCAGATGGCTCATCTCACACCAGACAAACAAAGGCAACTGACTACCTATTTCAAAATGTTGGCAACAAAGGCCCAGTTATCTGCAAGAAAAATTCTGCAGGCTTTGGGCTTCATGGCATCCTGCATCCTACTAATTCCATATGCAAGACTGCATATGAGGAAACTTCAATGGTACCTAGAAAGTGTTTGGACTCAACATTGTCACAGCCCGGAAGCAGTCATTACTCTCATTCCTGCCTGCAACAAGAGTTTCAATGGTGGGCAAAGACTTGTCACCAGAACAAGGGACAGCCATTCACATTACCTCCAGCCAGGCAGACAGTAACAATGGATGCGTCAGACTATGACTGGGGAGCCCACATGGCAGGACAATGCATTCAGGGCACATGGTCCTCAAACCAAACACATCTACATATCAGTCAAAAAGAAATGCTAGCTGTTCAAAATACCCTGACAGCCTTCAAGGACCTACTTCATCCGGGACAACTACTGATAAAAACAGACAACACCACGATCATGTGGTATATAAACAAGCAGGGGGGCACACATTCTTACCCCGTTTGCAGACTAGCCATGACCTTGTGGGACACAGCTTTGACTTGCCAAGTACATCTGCAGGTATAAGTCCTGCCAGGAAAGGAAAATACTCTGGCAGACGAACTAAGCAGAAACCTCATGGATCCCCATGAGTGGAAGCTGGATCCACAAGTCTTCAGCATGATAACAAGGAAATGGGGATGTCCGGACATAGATCTATTTGCCTCCCCTCAAAACAAACAACTAAAAAGATTCTGCACAAGGACTTATCACAGACAAGCATGGAAAGTGGATGCCCTATCTTTCAGCTGGAAAAACCTATCAGTATATGCCTAAAACAAAAATAAACAGTATATGCAGTCCATACAGCCTACCTTGACCTTGCAAAGGCTTTCGACACAATACCCCACTCAGGTATTGTAGAAAAACTTACCAGCTTAAATGTAAACCCATATGTCACAAGATGGGTTGCAAGCTGGCTTAAGGACAGAACCCACAGGGTTAGAGTTGCTGGCGCTATGTCAGACTCCAAGCCGGTCACAAGTGGTGTCCCACAGGGCTCGGTCCTTGGCCCCCTATTGTTTGGCATCTACTTCTCGGAAGTACAGGCCAACATGGGAGGACTTTGGCTGACAAAGTTTGCAGACGACTGCAAACTGGGCGCCATAGTGGAAAGTGAATCGGACAAGGATATCCTTCAGAAGGGACTCACGGAAACAGATGGCTGGTGCCAGAGCCATGGCCTGAAGTTAAACGCCAGAAAATGTATAGTAATACCTTTCGGGAAAAACAAGGTAACCCCAAGCTACCATATAGGTGGCAATCCACTAAGCACAGAAGAGGTTGTCAGGGACCTGGGGACCCAGGTTGACAGTGGCCTTTCTTTTGACACTCACGTTGCTAAAGTGGTTAGAAAGACCTTCTACATTGCCCACCTGATCATGAAGGGATTCACATCCAGATCTAGTGAGGTC